>NC_054416.1:14625027-14827527 GCF_017976425.1 Toxotes jaculatrix | reverse complement strand
AAAGAACGTTAGGACTATGCAAGTACACGCAAAAATGAAGGGGACAAAGTACTTCCCATGATGCTCCTCTCCCTCACTCTCTCTGTTCTCATTCATATCTCATTAATACATTACTAACTCAGCTTCTTCTCTTTCCTGTGGTTCTGTTCTTTCTCGTCTCTCTTCTCTTCTGCTGACACTCTCTGCAGGTTCATCTGTCCTCAAATCTGTAGAATCTGGATCTGTGGACCACCTACTGTCCCCATAATCAGTCTCATTCATTATTATTATTATTAGTCCTATTATTAGTCTGACTGATCATCAGTTCTACTATTGTTATTGTTTGTATTGTTATTAGTCCTGTTACTATTGTTTGCACATCTAAACATTTAACCAGATATAAGTAATGTGACAACTGGTGTTTGTCACTTTCATGGGAATCTACTGAATCGACTGTCTGAAAGTAGTAACATCGGTTTAGAGTTTTATACTGGTTTGACTGGACCAGTGAAAAACTGGCAGACCTGCCACCATGAGCCCTTCAGACCAGCTTCAGTGCTCCTGATAGATCCTCCAGACAACAATATTTGTCTGAAGTGTTTGATTTATAAAGATAAGAAATTTGTTCTTAACCCTGAATTTGTGTCATTGTATTCCAGTACAAACTAAAACTTAAAGTAAACTTAAAAATCAACTTTATAAGCTAAAAAGTGGCCAGTTTAGTCCCAATAAAAGTTCACTTACAAGTAAACTACTAGTATATTGGTATTAGTATATTTTCTACATAAAGTTTACTTTGTAAATACACTTGAACTTTACTTGATTAAATGAATTTGTATACTTCTTTTACATACGGGCTAATCTGTGATAGGTTTCATGATATCAGAGTCTGACATGGCTGATTGTTACAGGCTGTGTACTTGTGGCTGGTGTGTCTCTTTTTGTTCTCTCTTTCAGGTAGACTCCCATGAGGCACCTGTGATTATTTGCAGGTGTGGGCGGCCTATAAAAACCTGCCACACCTCCCCACTCTCTCTCTCTCTCATACCTCCTGCTGCAGAGCGCCTAGCAGCAGGGCCTGCTGCTCACTCCACATTTTAGCTTTTGTTAACCCCTATTTTTGAGTTAATAAATATAGTAAACTCTGTGTTTTTGGTGTACTCGTTGTGTTGCTTCCCTTTGAGCCAGGGTTTGTAACACTGATCGTATTACCAGCATCACTGCACATAATGCACTGGTCTTTCTGCTCATACATACTGCCACAACACACTGCTATGGCAATAGAAAAAGGCCAAAAAGGTACCAGAGTTGGGGGGGGGGGTGGGGGTGGGGGCTACCAAAAGCAACAGGATTTATGGGAAATATTGTTCTTAATTGGAGAAACTGATACAAAGCACTTAAAGACAATAAATATAGAGTAGTACATGAGTATAATGGCTGAAGGTAGAGATACTGTGATCAGCATTGGCCCCTTTAACCCCCTGTATCATGCATTGCTGTGTTATTTTCAACATGTTTGTCACATGTATCATGAACCTCAGAGGTGAAGCTGTATGAGCAGGTGATAGGAGAAGTGTATGCCTGCACATTTCACCTTCACCCCCCCCCCCCCCCCCCCCCCCAACTCTGGTACGTTGAGCGTGGGTTCTGCAGATGGTCTAAGGAGATGAGGGAATAAAGCCTGTTGATGACTCTGATATGAGCAGACCACACATAAAAACAGATCACAGCTACGATAAAGATTTAAAGGCTCTATCAGTGCTGTCGCTCAAGGCAAACAAACAACTGTAAGGCTAACAGCAGCTGCTCATGGACGCCATGAAAGACCAAAGAAGTCTGAACCTTCTCCCAGATTTTAGATTAGTATGTGTGTGTTTGTTTGTTTGTTGTTGTTTTTTTAGTACACCTGCTGATTCACAGGATTTATTTGGGAATGTATTTTAGTTTGAACTTCTTAAAAGGACACAAGTAACACGACACTACACTAAAACATCTAAGAACTGATGATTGTAGCATCCTGCAGATTTTAAAAATGGTATTAAACTCCTGTAAGTACGGTGGCCCAGAGGGTCAAAACACAACATTTCAGATGACATTTTCTGAAGTGTTGATTTTTGTGAAATGTTGTGTTTAATGAAATGTTGTTGAGCTTTGTGAAGCGTTATGTTGTGAGTCTCAGGTCTGGCATGTTAGGACAGAACGGGAGCAGTGAGCCTGGTCTGGAACTGAGGCGGGAAGAGAAAGAAGGAGAAGAAGAAGAAGAAGAAGAAGAAGAAGAAGAAGAAGAAA
The DNA here is from genome assembly GCF_017976425.1 of Toxotes jaculatrix. Taxonomy (NCBI): domain Eukaryota; kingdom Metazoa; phylum Chordata; class Actinopteri; family Toxotidae; genus Toxotes; species Toxotes jaculatrix. The sequence goes on along the minus strand of NC_054416.1, from coordinate 14,825,259 downwards.
GACCTCCCAAGATGAAAAGTGGCAGGTGATCGGGTCTAACAAACACAGCAATCTGTACCATCTCTGATCCACCGTCAGATACGAGCCAGCCTGTGCTGATTCTGCCCTGCACTCCCACTCCTCACCCCGTCTCTCTCATTAAAAGCAGTTTCCCTTTCTTTCTTTTTTCTTTTCTGTTTTTTCACCCCTCTGTCCTTTCCCTGAACTCTGGGACTCACCTGTTAGGACAGAAAAAGTTGTAAAACAGAAAGTAAAACATCTCTGGTTGGTTGAGTACCTCCCCTCCAAAAAAAAGAATCACCACCCCAATAACTACTTTGCGTAATCGCAATTTTGAAATCTACATCAATAACGACTATGCAGGCAGGTATTAAGCTTAAAAAGAGATTGTATGTGCATAGATGATTCATGTAAATCACACTTAAAAGCCTGAGAGGAGTCGACAAGGAGGAGGAGGCAACGAAAGCGCCACCTAGTGGCCAATTGGCTCAGAATTTTGCGCAGAGCCTCAGAGGAGCACGGGAAACTACAGCAACCAATAGGAGGTGGGATGATAAGCAACACTTCCTGTTTTGGCTACAACCAATAGGACGCTATTTCCTTTAAAACTCACGTTTTTTTGGTTTATCAAAGGTCCTATGTGTAGTTTTCTATGGACGTAGGCCCCATTTTTTAGGCCCCTCTTGCTTGGAAAGCAAGCCTAAAAATGACCCACTCATTTACATATTCCATCAAAACACTTTATTACGCTCACATTTGAACACATCACACTTTCTTCCAATCATTGTGTACCAGCTCCTTCATATACAGTATATCGGATCAGGAATGTAATCATGGTGAAGCTGGGTGCCTTTTGACTTGAACTGGTTTCCGCCTCATAACTGATTCCTGGTTCCGATTTTTTGACTGCAGGTTACCTGAGCTAGAACAGAATCCAGTATGTGGTAAAAGCACAATCACTGCTTTTTATTTTTCAGCATATGTCATAAACAATGAGATATTTAGTTACGTTCAGTTTGTACCCTGTATATCTTGAGCTGTCATTTTAATGCTCTTATTGTGAAGCAGCCACAGCTTCCTGTCTGGATTGACACTTAGAATTGAAGTAGAAAGAAGCAATACCAGATTTGTTTGTCTTAGTTTAAACCCCAGATCATGTGGTGTGGTCCCATTTGTTTGCTACTTTAAAAGCATGGTGCTCTCATGCAATACCAGTCTGAACACGACAACATTGTTGTGTAGTTCACTGATGTTTCACATAAAAATGTCAGATGCTGACTCTCAGGACAGGAAGTTGTCATTGGGCGTGAGTGTGTGTTTCTAAACTCTCTTTGAATAATGTGTTTTAGCATTAGCAATGGTAGCTTTGCTAATGTTAGCATGTAGCTCAAAGTGCAGTCTCACAGAGTTGCTAGCATAGCTGAGTCTTGTTTAAACCTGAGTTTAATTCAGGGATTCACCTTTATGTTACACTTCTGATGCTGTAGAATGTTACAGGAATATTTCACAGGTGGAAGTTTGCATCACATTGTGCAAATCTGCAAATGCGAGACTCATTGAAGGTGCTGGTTTGTTATTATGTTTATGGTGAAAGGACAAAACAAATCAAAATGGTTTCAACCCCCCCTCCCCCCCCCCCAAAAAAACTAAAATAAACTAATAATAATAATAATTTTACCCTGGGTGTGAAAACTGAGCGGACAGGTACACAAACCCTTTCCGAACATTTGAACACAGCTTGACTGTAAATGAGGAAAACTGCATCAAGTGGAATGTAAAAACAGCATCCTGGAGTCTGGACTCAGCAGCTCTGCTCAGAGCTAAACACCACCTGCAAAACCAGCAACAAGGGGGCCTACGTAGAACATACATAGAACCCACAGAAAACAGTACTGGAGATCTGCATGGCGTGTTTTGTTCCAGTCCTTGCTTCAGAGTCAAGTGTTTGTCCAGCAGATTCCAGTGGCTCTGTACATGCATTTCATGTGTCAATTTTGTTCTTTCAAGTGTTTGAAGCCACCTCTTGTCTTTGAGAGAGTCTAAAGTTGGAAATGGAAAGAAGAAAAGATCGTCAAAAGTTTAGCGCCGTGTCTTTGGTCTCTTTACTCTCCCTTCTTTTTCTTCTGCTTCTTGCGTTCTGGAGAGCTGTTCCAGTAGTAGAGGACCTGCAGCGTGATGATGCCATTACAGGTAGAAGATATGACGTAGGTGAGGGCCATCAGTGAGTCTCCAGTTTCCTGAAAGAAGACAATATGGCTCAAAACCATATACTGTTACAGGCTTCAGGCCACACGGTCCTGTTTTAATCATTGGAGGAGCTTAAACACAGTGATGCCACCTTCTACTTGAGTTGGGAAGTTAGATGAATAAATAGTTCAGACTTAATTAGTGGTTTCACTAATTGTTACTGAGATAAATGTGACGAGTGATCGTGACGTTCATTCACATGGTCCTCTTACCTGTAGTGAGGTGAAGATGCGGGCAAGGGATCCAGCGAACAGCAGGAAGACAGAGATGGCGGACAGCTGGCCGGTGTGCCCGTTCTTGTAGTTAGTGGCTGCCTGGATCAGCTGACACAACCACACACACACACACACTGTCAAGACTCTCTTGTGTTATTTATGTGTGTTTCTAAATGTGAATCAGTGGCTTGTTTTTGTTTTCATTCTTTTTTTTTTTCTTTACGTTTTGCTGAATGATGGAAAGTCATTCGCTGCTGGCAGTTGCTGTGTGTGTTTGTACTGTAACCATGGAAACAAGATGACAAATTACAGACTACTGATAATACTGATGAAAATCTCTAACTGTGAAGGAGATAAATCTGTCATTTTCATCGCCTACCCTGCCAACAATGATGGCCGGCATGTTAAAGGCCTGCATGGAGGTAACCACGGACATGGGAGTGACTGGGGACAGCAGGAGGAGCAGCAGGCCGAAATACACAACCAGGAACAGGAGACCTGGGAGAAAAGAGACTCTGTTAGACTGAGTCTGGCTTTAAGTCTTTCCTGGGTTTTAGTTCAGTTCACTTTATGGTAACTGGAAGCAAAGTGGTTGTTGCACTGCTACGGGTCACTGAATCTTCAGCGTATGGCGACGCGGTGAATTTCGATGTTTCGCCATGAAACAGGAAGTTGTTGTTGATGGGCTAGGGATAGTCAAAAATGAAATCTGAGACACACATCAGAAGTGCTGGAATTTGATATTTTGATATGAGTCTCAGGATTGAGTGTGGCAAAATAGCTTGATAGAGACATGGAACATGTAACATCCCAAGACAGGAAGCTTAAAAGGGGTCAGTCATTTTTGGATTTATTTTGAAGTTTTAGTGCATTTATTCATTTTTACCATTTACAGGGTCATACTTTAACAGACTCTTCCAAAGATCTAAATCCAATCCACGTCAAACTTATATAAAAGACCTTAGTGATGAATCGTTGACAGCAAAGCATCGAAACAGCATCCATGTCTCGCCGCGAAACAGGAAGTGGTTTGTAACTCGACTGTATGTGGTCAAATCTGCCCCAAACTTCAAAAGTCCCGGCTTGATGACACTTACATATCAGTTACTCATGGTCATGGTCACAGTGCCATGTAATAGGTAGTAAACAGGAAATTACAATTTTATACTTTGATGTACGTCTCTTAGCAGGTTAACTAGACCCACAAATCTGTGATGCTTTTGAGTTTTTATTTGTGTCTCAGAGCGTGCGTGCGGTCTTACCTCTTCCGGTCCTTCCTCCGTAGTGCTGAATGAGGAAGCCAATGGTGACTGTCTGCAGCATGAGGAACAGAGCCTCTCCCCAGGCACTGAGGCAACATTCAGCACACGTTACTCAATTTGTTGCTTAAAATACGAAACTTCACCTGAAGCAACATACAGCGTGCTCCGGGTTACACACAGACATTGAAAAATTGGCCCAAACCTGAAGGGGAACTTGTTGGCAATGCTGTAGGCCATCGTTCCTGTGATGGCCAGCAGCTCCAGCAGCACCGTCTTGAAGCTCAGCCCCTCAGCGCTCTTTGCTCCTATCAGCTTTAAGATCTGTGGCAGTTTCACTGCGGGCATGGAGGGAGAAGGGTCAGTGTAAACAGCACAGGAATCATGGCTTAGATTTGGATTTCTTCACATTGAGAAAAGGGATTGTGATGGTTGCTGCAGCAGAATCAATGTGGGTGGGGAGGGAAGTGAAATAGCAGCACCTCCCCCTCCCTCATTAGCACCACTGAGCAACCCCTGTGAGCAAGGCCCTAAACTCCATCTGCTCCATCCTTCGGATTTAAAAAAAAAAAAAAAAACGCACTACAGCAACAACAACAGGAGACCAAATGTAAACTTTACCAAATATATACTTTTCATTGTCTAAATGCAGACTAAAACAATCATGACTAAATCATGACATCAGGGGAAAGAGAAGCAGAATTGAGGTGTTTTACCCATCACTGATCCCAGGATGATGCCGATCCCCAGACCTTTGCTCAGAACAATCTTCAGGCATGGTACTGGTAAATAATATATATATATAAAAAAACACAGATTAGCTGGCTATCATGCATCACATCAAACTATATACACATAAGTCTTCAAGTAAGAGAGAGGAAGAAGCTCAACGCTGTAGTTTTCAAACAAACATTACTCAACCTATGTAAAAGCAGTTTAACAGTATGTTGCATCTTTATTTACATTACTTTTCAGCACTGATTATTTTCTGTCACCGTTTGGGATTTCAACCCACCAACATCGACCCACAATTCTTTGTTTCCGCAGTGATTTTGTTAGTTGCTACTGTATAATTTTCCTCTCCATATTATATGTTTGACATGTTATTTTGGCCACACACATTTTGTGTTATCGTGCCTGTTTTCTTTTCTGTGAACTGATATGATGTGAACTGTTAATCCAGGAAATATAATTCCTCAGGTTTCCCCTCATTATCACTGCTAGCTGTAGCTGATAGAGGGGGAATGGAAGAGTGACAGCTATTAAAACCACATTATTTCCGTAACATTAACCAAGCCTGGACAACTGGGGTAAATAAGCTAACGGTCAATTCAAAGAAAAGTTTCCAGGCCAAATAGGTTAATGAAGATATTTTGTCGGAGACAGGTTGTTTAATTGCTCTCAAATTATGTGATTACTTGCTTGTAGCTTTTATTCAGTCGACGTACATTTTGAATTATCGCTAAGCCTTTTGAATTTTTATTATACACAGACCACTGCGATGCGCGTGGAAAGCCTAGGAGCTAGTTATATTCATTCAAATAAAAGCAGCTAATTTACTATGAGCGCGGCGCTAGGTTTCACATTCAAGTCTTACATCTTCCGGGTGTCTTTTCAGTCACTGAGCGTTTCAGCATTCAATTCAAACGAACCACCTACCGTCCAAAAAATTGAAATTGAGAAAAAACTCGTCGTAGCATGATTCTGGCATAAAATAGGTCAACAAAAGCCCTTTAAGAGGGTCCATAAAGGATGACCCTTTCTCCAATACTATTTTATCCGCCATTGTGGAGATTTAAGGTGACGTTGCTGTGCAATGCGTAACAAATAAAAAGTCCTACTAGTTCGCAAGATACGAAAACAAAGGTTCCGCCGGTTGAAAACCACTGAAACAACCTGAATTAGCTGCATATAAAATTATTATTATTATTAGGGCCCGAGCACCGAGTGGTGCGAAGGCCCTATTGTTTTTGTAATGTTTATTATTATTATTATTATTATTATTAGGGCCCGAGCACCGAGTGGTGCGAAGGCCCTATTGTAATTCTAATGTTTATTATTATTAGGGCCCGAGCACCGAGTGGTGCGAAGGCCCTATTGTTTTTCTAATGTTTATTATTATTATTATTATTATTATTATTCCTCCCAAACAACTGCATTTTTCAACCCCTTCCCATGCTCTAAAACGCCTGAAATTTTGCACACTCATCAGGTCTGGTGAAAAATTTGATATTTTGTGGTCGTTGTAAATGGGGGGGGCCAAATGGCTCCGCAGCGCCCCCTTGAAATTTTCAAAACCCCCCTCCCATTGGGCTTAGTTTGTCATAGGTGCATGAAAATTGGTACACATGTTGATCATACCGAGACACACCAAAAAGTCTCTTGACACCATGACCTCAACCCAACAGGAAGTCCGCCATTGTGGTCGGAAGTTGGCGATTTTGGCGAAATACACCATTGGTATGCGGACGAACTCGTGCTAGGGATTTCACCTGATCCACTTCATATTTGGTGGACCTCACCTCAAGACTATGATGATCAAAAGTTATCAAAGGCTTTTCTCTAAGTTAAAGGGCGTGGCCTCTGTGGCCCGCCAAAGTTTGGTGGCGTTTGGTGAATTTGCCATGACATTTTGAATGGCTCTCACGTCCACATACTTTATCCAAACATCTTCAAACTTCATGAGCTTGATCAGGGCTCTGCCCTGAACGCCTCCATATGTCAAACTCCCGCCTTACTCGTGGCGTCCCCTGCTGGTAACAGGAAATGACCTATTTTTACTCTGAAGTGTACTGCTCCTTAATAGTTGACACCATCGGCTTGGTTTCTGCTCTACAACCTTCCCAACTACTTGGTGAAGCTACATTATAAAGGCCGTGAAGCTGGGTGCAATGGCATCTGTGTGGCGGCGCGGCAACTGACGATCCCTCGCCGTGAAATTACGTTTGGATTTGTAATGACCTTAACCACCTCCTATGATCCTAAAAATTCATACACACGTTCTTGGGGGCTGGTCCTAGACTCTGATGGGGTTTTTGTAATTGGGCGGGGCAAAATGGCTCAACGGCGCCCCCTTGAAGATTTAAAATACCCCTCTCCATATGGGTTTTTTTGGAGTACGAAGATGAAAATCGGTACACATAAAGAACACTTCCTGACGCACAAAAAAGTCTCTTGACACCATGACCTCAACCTAGCAGGTAGTCGGCCATTTTGTTTTTGGCGGCCAAATTTCAGTGCTTTCCACCATTGGTATGCGGACGAACTCGTGCTAGGGATTTCACCCGATCAACTTCATATCTGGTGGACCTCACCTCAAGACCATGATGATCAAAAGTTATCAAAGGCTTTTCTCTAAGTTAAAGGGCGTGGCCTCTGTGGCTCGCCAAAGTTCGGTGGCGTTTGGTGAATTTGCCATGACATTTTGAATGGCTCTCACGTCCACATACTTTATCCAAACATCTTCAAACTTCATGAGCATGATGAGGGCTCTGCCCTGAACGGCTCCATATGTCAAACTCCCGCCTTACTCGTGGCGCCCCCTGCTGGTAACAGGAAATAACCTGTTTGTACTATGACGTGTACTGGGGAGAAGAGGAGAGGACATAGGAGGACTCTGGTACTCTTGGCTGCGCCGGCTGCGACTCCCGCGGGTCGCAAGGGGTGCGAGGGCCCGTCATCGCTGCTTGCAGCTTTAATTAGGGCCCGAGCACCGAGTGGTGCGAAGGCCCTATTGTTTTTGTAATGTTTATTATTATTAGGGCCCGAGCACCGAGTGGTGCGAAGGCCCTATTGTAATTCTAATGTTTATTATTATTATTATTATTATTTGTCCTCCCAAACAACTGCATTTTTCAACCCCTTCCCATGCTCTAAAACGCCTGAAATTTTGCACACTCATCAGGTCTGGTGAAAAATTTGATATTTTGTGGTCGTTTTAAATGGGGGGGGCCAAATGGCTCTGCAGCGCCCCCTTGAAATTTTCAAAACCCCCCTCCCATTGGGCTTAGTTTGTCATAGGTGCATGAAAATTGGTACACATGTTGATCATACCGAGACACACCAAAAAGTCTCTTGACACCATGACCTCAACCCAACAGGAAGTCCGCCATTGTGGTCGGAAGTTGGCGATTTTGGCGAATTACACCATTGGTATGCGGACGAACTCGTGCTAGGGATTTCACCTGATCCACTTCATATTTGGTGGACTTCACCTCAAGACCATGATGATCAAAAGTTATCACAGAGTTTTCTCTAAGTTAAAGGGCGTGGCCTCTGTGGCCCGCCAAAGTTTGGTGGCGTTTGGTGAATTTTCCATGACATTTTGAATGGCTCTCACGTCCACATACTTTATCCAAACATCTTCAAACTTTATGAGCGTGATGAGGGCTCTGCCCTGAACGCCTCCATATGTCAAACTCCCGCCTTACCCGTGGCGTCCCCTGCTGGTAACAGGAAATGACCTATTTTTACTCTGAAGTATACTGCTCCTTAATAGTTGACACCATCGGCTTGGTTTCTGCTCTACAACCTTCCCAACTACTTGGTGAAGCTACATTATAAAGGCCGTGAAGCTGGGTGCAATGGCATCTGTGTGGCGGCGCGGCAACTGACGATCCCTCGCTGTGAAATTACGTTTGGATTTGTAATGACCTTAACCACCTCCTATGATCATAAAAATTCATACACACGTTCTTGGGGGCTGGTCCTAGACTCTGATGGAGCTTTTATAATTGGGCGGGGCAAAATGGCTCAACGGCGCCCCCTTGAAAATTTAAAATACCCCTCTCCATATGGGTTTTTTTGGAGTACGAAGATGAAAATCGGTACACATAAAGAACACTTCCAGACGCACAAAAAAGTCTCTTGCCACAATGACCTCAACCCAGCAGGAAGTCGGCCATTTTGTTTTTGGCGGCCAAATTTGAGTGCTTTCCACCATTGGTATGCGGATGAACTCGTGCTAGGGATTTCACCCGATCAGCTTCATATCTGGTGGACCTCACCTCAAGACCATGATGATCAAAAGTTATCACAGAGTTTTCTCTAAGTTACAGGGTGTGGCCTCTGTGGCCCGCCAAAGTTTGGTGGCGTTTGGTGAATTTGCCATGACATTTTGAATGGCTCTCACATCCACATACTTTATCCAAACATCTTCAAACTTCATGAGCATGATGAGGGCTCTGCCCTGAACGCCTCCATATGTCAAACTCCCGCCTTACTCGTGGCGCCCCCTGCTGGTAACAGGAAATAACCTGTTTGTACTATGAAGTGTACTGGGGAGAAGAGGAGAGGACATAGGAGGACTCTGGTACTCATGGCTGTGCCGGCTGCGACTCCCGCGGGTCGCAAGGGGTGCGAGGGCCCGTCATCGCTGCTTGCAGCTTTAATTATTATTAGGGCCCGAGCACCGAGTGGTGCGAAGGCCCTATTGTAATTCTAATGTTTATTATTATTATTATTATTATTATTATTATTATTTGTCCTCCCAAACAACTGCATTTTTCAACCCCTTCCCATGCTCTAAAACGCCTGAAATTTTGCACACTCATCAGGTCTGGTGAAAAATTTGATATTTTGTGGTCGTTGTAAATGGGGGGGGCAAAATGGCTCTGCAGCGCCCCCTTGAAATTTTCAAAACCCCCCTCCCATTGGGCTTAGTTTGTCATAGGTGCATGAAAATTGGTACACATGTTGATCATACCGAGACACACCAAAAAGTCTCTTGACACCATTACCTCAACCCAACAGGAAGTCCGCCATTGTGGTCGGAAGTTGGCGATTTTGGCGAATTACACCATTGGTATGCGGACGAACTCGTGCTAGGGATTTCACCCGATCCACTTCATATTTGGTGGACCTCACCTCAAGACCATGATGATCAAAAGTTATCACAGAGTTTTCTCTAAGTTAAAGGGCGTGGCCTCTGTGGCCCGCCAAAGTTTGGTGGCGTTTGGTGAATTTGCTATGACATTTTGAATGGCTCTCACGTCCACATATTTTATCCAAACATCTTCAAACTTTATGAGCATGATCAGGGCTCTGCCCTGAATGCCTCCATATGTCAAACTCCCGCCTTACTCGTGGCGTCCCCTGCTGGTAACAGGAAATGACCTATTTTTACTCTGAAGTGTACTGCTCCTTAATACTTGACACCATCGGCTTCGTTTCTGCTCTACAACCTTCCCAACTACTTGGTGAAGCAACATTATAAAGGCAGTGAAGCTGGGTGCAATGGCATCTGTGTGGCGGCGCGGCAACTGACGATCCCTCGCCGTGAAATTACGTTTGGATTTGTAATGACCTTAACCACCTCCTATGATCCTAAAAATTCATACACACGTTCTTGGGGGCTGGTCCTAGACTCTGATGGGGTTTTTGTAATTGGGCGGGGCAAAATGGCTCAACGGCGCCCCCTTGAAGATTTAAAATACCCCTCTCCATATGGGTTTTTTTGGAATACAAAGATGAAAATCAGTACACATAAAGAACACTTCGGAACGCACAAAAAAGTCTCTTGACACCATGACCTCAACCCAGCAGGAAGTCAGCCATTTTATTTTTGGCGGCCAAATTTGAGTGCTTTCCACCATTGGTATGCGGATGAACTCGTGCTAGGGATTTCACCCGATCAACTTCATATCTGGTGGACCTCACCTCAAGACCATGATGATCAAAAGTTATAAGAGACTTTTCTCTAAGTTAAAGGGCGTGGCCTCTGTGGCTCGCCAAAGTTCGGTGGCGTTTGGTGAATTTGCCATGACATTTTGAATGGCTCTCACATCCACATACTTTATCCAAACATCTTCAAACTTCATGAGCATGATGAGGGCTCTGCCCTGAATGCCTCCATATGTCAAACTCCCGCCTTACTCGTGGCGCCCCCTGCTGGTAACAGGAAATAACCTGTTTGTACTATGAAGTGTACTGGGGAGAAGAGGAGAGGACATAGGAGGACTCTGGTAGTCATGGCTGTGCCGGCTGCGACTCCCGCGGGTCGCAAGGGGTGCGAGGGCCCGTCATCGCTGCTTGCAGCTTTAATTATTATTATTATTCCTCCCAAACAACTGCATTTTTCAACCCCTTCCCATGCTCTAAAACGCCTGAAATTTTGCACAGTCATCAGGTCTGGTGAAAAATTTGATATTTTGTGGTCGTTGTAAATGGGGGGGGCAAAATGGCTCCGCAGCGCCCCCTTGAAATTTTCAAAACCCCCCTCCCATTGGGCTTAGTTTGTCATAGGTGCATGAAAATTGGTACACATGTTGATCATACCGAGACACACCAAAAAGTCTCTTGACACCATGACCTCAACCCAACAGGAAGTCCGCCATTGTGGTCGGAAGTTGGCGATTTTGGCGAATTACACCATTGGTATGCGGACGAACTCGTGCTAGGGATTTCACCCGATCCACTTCATATTTGGTGGACCTCACCTCAAGACCATGATGATCAAAAGTTATCACAGAGTTTTCTCTAAGTTAAAGGGCGTGGCCTCTGTGGCCCGCCAAAGTTTGGTGGCGTTTGGTGAATTTGCCATGACATTTTGAATGGCTCTCACGTCCACATACTTTATCCAAACATCTTCAAACTTTATGAGCATGATCAGGGCTCTGCCCTGAACGCCTCCATATGTCAAACTCCCGCCTTACTCGTGGCGTCCCCTGCTGGTAACAGGAAATGACCTATTTTTACTCTGAAGTGTACTGCTCCTTAATAGTTGACACCATCGGCTTGGTTTCTGCTCTACAACCTTCCCAACTACTTGGTGAAGCTACATTATAAAGGCCGTGAAGCTGGGTGCAATGGCATCTGTGTGGCGGCGCGGCAACTGACGATCCCTCGCCGTGAAATTACGTTTGGATTTGTAATGACCTTAACCACCTCCTATGATCATAAAAATTCATACACACGTTCTTGGGGGCTGGTCCTAGACTCTGATGGAGTTTTTATAATTGGGCGGGGCAAAATGGCTCAACGGCGCCCCCTTGAAAATTTAAAATACCCCTCTCCATATGGGTTTTTTTGGAGTACGAAGATGAAAATCGGTACACATAAAGAACACTTCCAGACGCACAAAAAAGTCTCTTGACACCATGACCTCAACCCAGCAGGAAGTCGGCCATTTTGTTTTTGGCGGCCAAATTTGAGTGCTTTCCACCATTGGTATGCGGACGAACTCGTGCTAGGGATTTCACCCGATCCACTTCATATTTGGTGGACCTCACCTCAAGACCATGATGATCAAAAGTTATCACAGAGTTTTCTCTAAGTTAAAGGGCGTGGCCTCTGTGGCCCGCCAAAGTTTGGTGGCGTTTGGTGAATTTGCCATGACATTTTGAATGGCTCTCACGTCCACATACTTTATCCAAACATCTTCAAACTTTATGAGCATGATCAGGGCTCTGCCCTGAACGCCTCCATATGTCAAACTCCCGCCTTACTCGTGGCGTCCCCTGCTGGTAACAGGAAATGACCTATTTTTACTCTGAAGTGTACTGCTCCTTAATAGTTGACACCATCGGCTTGGTTTCTGCTCTACAACCTTCCCAACTACTTGGTGAAGCTACATTATAAAGGCCGTGAAGCTGGGTGCAATGGCATCTGTGTGGCGGCGCGGCAACTGACGATCCCTCGCCGTGAAATTACGTTTGGATTTGTAATGACCTTAACCACCTCCTATGATCATAAAAATTCATACACACGTTCTTGGGGGCTGGTCCTAGACTCTGATGGAGTTTTTATAATTGGGCGGGGCAAAATGGCTCAACGGCGCCCCCTTGAAAATTTAAAATACCCCTCTCCATATGGGTTTTTTTGGAGTACGAAGATGAAAATCGGTACACATAAAGAACACTTCCAGACGCACAAAAAAGTCTCTTGACACCATGACCTCAACCCAGCAGGAAGTCGGCCATTTTGTTTTTGGCGGCCAAATTTGAGTGCTTTCCACCATTGGTATGTGGATGAACTCGTGCTAGGGATTTCACCCGATCAACTTCATATCTGGTGGACCTCACCTCAAGACCATGATGATCAAAAGTTATTAAAGGGTTTTCTCTAAGTTAAAGGGCGTGGCCTCTGTGGCCCGCCAAAGTTTGGTGGCGTTTGGTGAATTTGCCATGACATTTTGAATGGCTCTCACGTCCACATACTTTATCCAAACATCTTCAAACTTCATGAGCATGATCAGGGCTCTGCCCTGAACGCCTCCATATGTCAAACTCCCGCCTTACTCGTGGCGTCCCCTGCTGGTAACAGGAAATGACCTATTTTTACTCTGAAGTGTACTGCTCCTTAATAGTTGACACCATCGGCTTGGTTTCTGCTCTACAACCTTCCCAACTACTTGGTGAAGCTACATTATAAAGGCCGTGAAGCTGGGTGCAATGGCATCTGTGTGGCGGCGCGGCAACTGACGATCCCTCGCCATGAAATTACGTTTGGATTTGTAATGACCTTAACCACCTCCTATGATCATAAAAATTCATACACACGTTCTTGGGGGCTGGTCCTAGACTCTGATGGGGTTTTTGTAATTGGGCGGGGCAAAGTGGCTCAACTGCGCCCCCTTGAAAATTTAAAATACCCCTCTCCATATGGGTTTTTCATACTTTATCCAAACATCTTCAAACTTCATGAGCATGATGAGGGCTCTGCCCTGAACGGCTCCATATGTCAAACCCCCGCCTTACTCGTGGCGCCCCCTGCTGGTAACAGGAAATAACCTGTTTGTACTATGACGTGTACTGGGTAGAAGAGGAGAGGACATAGGATGACTCTGGTACTCTTGGCTGCGCCGGCTGCGACTCCCGCGGGTCGCAAGGGGTGCGAGGGCCCGTCATCGCTGCTTGCAGCTTTAATTATTATTATTATTATTTGTCCTCCCAAACAACTGCATTTTTCAACCCCTTCCCATGCTCTAAAACGCCTGAAATTTTGCACACTCATCAGGTCTGGTGAAAAATTTGATATTTTGTGGTCGTTGTAAATGGGGGGGGCAAAATGGCTCTGCAGCGCCCCCTTGAAATTTTCAAAACCCCCCTCCCATTGGGCTTAGTTTGTCATAGGTGCATGAAAATTGGTACACATGTTGATCATACCGAGACACACCAAAAAGTCTCTTGACACCATGACCTCAACCCAACAGGAAGTCCGCCATTGTGGTCGGAAGTTGGCGATTTTGGCGAATTACACCATTGGTATGCGGACGAACTCGTGCTAGGGATTTCACCCGATCCACTTCATATTTGGTGGACCTCACCTCAAGACCATGATGATCAAAAGTTATCACAGAGTTTTCTCTAAGTTAAAGGGCGTGGCCTCTGTGGCCCGCCAAAGTTTGGTGGCGTTTGGTGAATTTGCCATGACATTTTGACTGGCTCTCACGTCCACATACTTTATCCAAACATCTTCAAACTTTATGAGCATGATCAGGGCTCTGCCCTGAACGCCTCCATATGTCAAACTCCCGCCTTACTCGTGGCGTCCCCTGCTGGTAACAGGAAATGACCTATTTTTACTCTGAAGTGTACTGCTCCTTAATAGTTGACACCATCGGCTTGGTTTCTGCTCTACAACCTTCCCAACTACTTGGTGAAGCTACATTATAAAGGCCGTGAAGCTGGGTGCAATGGCATCTGTATGGCGGCGCGGCAACTGACGATCCCTCGCCGTGAAATTACGTTTGGATTTGTAATGACCTTAACCACCTCCTATGATCCTAAAAATTCATACACACGTTCTTGGGGGCTGGGCCTAGACTCTGATGGGGTTTTTGTAATTGGGCGGGGCAAAATGGCTCAACGGCGCCCCCTTGAAGATTTAAAATACCCCTCTCCATATGGGTTTTTTTGGAATACAAAGATGAAAATCGGTACACATAAAGAACACTTCGGAACGCACAAAAAAGTCTCTTGACACCATGACCTCAACCCAGCAGGAAGTCAGCCATTTTGTTTTTGGCGGCCAAATTTGAGTGCTTTCCACCATTGGTATGCGGATGAACTCGTGCTAGGGATTTCACCCGATCAACTTCATATCTGGTGGACCTCACCTCAAGACCATGATGATCAAAAGTTATAAGAGACTTTTCTCTAAGTTAAAGGGCGTGGCCTCTGTGGCTCGCCAAAGTTCGGTGGCGTTTGGTGAATTTGCCATGACATTTTGAATGGCTCTCACGTCCACATACTTTATCCAAACATCTTCAAACTTCATGAGCATGATGAGGGCTCTGCCCTGAACGGCTCCATATGTCAAACTCCCGCCTTACTCGTGGCGCCCCCTGCTGGTAACAGGAAATAACCTGTTTGTACTATGACGTGTACTGGGGAGAAGAGGAGAGGACATAGGATGACTCTGGTACTTGGCTGCGCCGGCTGCGACTCCCGCGGGTCGCAAGGGGTGCGAGGGCCCGTCATCGCTGCTTGCAGCTTTAATTAGGGCCCGAGCACCGAGTGGTGCGAAGGCCCTATTGTTTTTCTAATGTTTATTAGGGCCCGAGCACCGAGTGGTGCGAAGGCCCTATTGTAATTCTAATGTTTATTATTATTATTATTATTATTATTATTATTATTTGTCCTCCCAAACAACTGCATTTTTCAACCCCTTCCCATGCTCTAAAACGCCTGAAATTTTGCACACTCATCAGGTCTGGTGAAAAATTTGATATTTTGTGGTCCTTGTAAATGGGGGGGGCAAAATGGCTCCGCAGCGCCCCCTTGAAATTTTCAAAACCCCCCTCCCATTGGGCTTAGTTTGTCATAGGTGCATGAAAATTGGTACACATGTTGATCATACCGAGACACACCAAAAAGTCTCTTGACACCATGACCTCAACCCAACAGGAAGTCCGCCATTGTGGTCGGAAGTTGGCGATTTTGGCGAATTACACCATTGGTATGCGGACGAACTCGTGCTAGGGATTTCACCCGATCCACTTCATATTTGGTGGACCTCACCTCAAGACCATGATGATCAAAAGTTATCACAGAGTTTTCTCTAAGTTAAAGGGCGTGGCCTCTGTGGCCCGCCAAAGTTTGCTGGCGTTTGGTGAATTTGCCATGACATTTTGAATGGCTCTCACGTCCACATACTTTATCCAAACATCTTCAAACTTTATGAGCATGATCAGGGCTCTGCCCTGAACGCCTCCATATGTCAAACTCCCGCCTTGCTCGTGGCGTCCCCTGCTGGTAACAGGAAATGACCTATTTTTACTCTGAAGTGTACT
Source organism: Toxotes jaculatrix (assembly GCF_017976425.1). NCBI lineage: Eukaryota > Metazoa > Chordata > Actinopteri > Toxotidae > Toxotes > Toxotes jaculatrix. Next base: position 14,809,306 of record NC_054416.1, on the reverse strand, counting down.
GCTCCTTAATAGTTGACACCATCGGCTTGGTTTCTGCTCTACAACCTTCCCAACTACTTGGTGAAGCTACATTATAAAGGCCGTGAAGCTGGGTGCAATGGCATCTGTGTGGCGGCGCGGCAACTGACGATCCCTCGCCGTGAAATTACGTTTGGATTTGTAATGACCTTAACCACCTCCTATGATCCTAAAAATTCATACACACGTTCTTGGGGGCTGGTCCTAGACTCTGATGGGGTTTTTGTAATTGGGCGGGGCAAAATGGCTCAACGGCGCCCCCTTGAAGATTTAAAATACCCCTCTCCATATGGGTTTTTTTGGAATACAAAGATGAAAATCAGTACACATAAAGAACACTTCGGGACGCACAAAAAAGTCTCTTGACACCATGACCTCAACCCAGCAGGAAGTCAGCCATTTTGTTTTTGGCGGCCAAATTTGAGTGCTTTCCACCATTGGTATGCGGATGAACTCGTGCTAGGGATTTCACCCGATCGATTTCATATCTGGTGGACCTCACCTCAAGACCATGATGATCAAAAGTTATAACAGACTTTTCTCTAAGTTAAAGGGCGTGGCCTCTGTGGCTCGCCAAAGTTTGGTGGCGTTTGGTGAATTTGCCATGACACTTTGAATGGCTCTCACGTCCACATACTTTATCCAAACATCTTCAAACTTTATGAGCATGATGAGGGCTCTGCCCTGAACAGCTCCATATGTCAAACTCCCGCCTTACTCGTGGCGCCCCCTGCTGGTAACAGGAAATAACCTGTTTGTACTATGACGTGTACTGGGGAGAAGAGGAGAGGACATAGGGGGACTCTGGTACTTGGCTGCGCCGGCTGCGACTCCCGCGGGTCGCAAGGGGTGTGAGGGCCCGTCATCGCTGCTTGCAGCTTTAATTATTATTATTATTATTATTATTATTCCTCCCAAACAACTGCATTTTTCAACCCCTTCCCATGCTCTAAAACGCCTGAAATTTTGCACACTCATCAGGTCTGGTGAAAAATTTGATATTTTGTGGTCGTTGTAAATGGGGGGGGCCAAATGGCTCCGCAGCGCCCCCTTGAAATTTTCAAAACCCCCCTCCCATTGGGCTTAGTTTGTCATAGGTGCATGAAAATTGGTACACATGTTGATCATACCGAGACACACCAAAAAGTCTCTTGACACCATGACCTCAACCCAACAGGAAGTCCGCCATTGTGGTCGGAAGTTGGCGATTTTGGCGAAATACACCATTGGTATGCGGACGAACTCGTGCTAGGGATTTCACCTGATCCACTTCATATTTGGTGGACCTCACCTCAAGACTATGATGATCAAAAGTTATCAAAGGCTTTTCTCTAAGTTAAAGGGCGTGGCCTCTGTGGCCCGCCAAAGTTTGGTGGCGTTTGGTGAATTTGCCATGACATTTTGAATGGCTCTCACGTCCACATACTTTATCCAAACATCTTCAAACTTCATGAGCTTGATCAGGGCTCTGCCCTGAACGCCTCCATATGTCAAACTCCCGCCTTACTCGTGGCGTCCCCTGCTGGTAACAGGAAATGACCTATTTTTACTCTGAAGTGTACTGCTCCTTAATAGTTGACACCATCGGCTTGGTTTCTGCTCTACAACCTTCCCAACTACTTGGTGAAGCTACATTATAAAGGCCGTGAAGCTGGGTGCAATGGCATCTGTGTGGCGGCGCGGCAACTGACGATCCCTCGCCGTGAAATTACGTTTGGATTTGTAATGACCTTAACCACCTCCTATGATCCTAAAAATTCATACACACGTTCTTGGGGGCTGGTCCTAGACTCTGATGGGGTTTTTGTAATTGGGCGGGGCAAAATGGCTCAACGGCGCCCCCTTGAAGATTTAAAATACCCCTCTCCATATGGGTTTTTTTGGAGTACGAAGATGAAAATCGGTACACATAAAGAACACTTCCTGACGCACAAAAAAGTCTCTTGACACCATGACCTCAACCTAGCAGGTAGTCGGCCATTTTGTTTTTGGCGGCCAAATTTCAGTGCTTTCCACCATTGGTATGCGGACGAACTCGTGCTAGGGATTTCACCCGATCAACTTCATATCTGGTGGACCTCACCTCAAGACCATGATGATCAAAAGTTATCAAAGGCTTTTCTCTAAGTTAAAGGGCGTGGCCTCTGTGGCTCGCCAAAGTTCGGTGGCGTTTGGTGAATTTGCCATGACATTTTGAATGGCTCTCACGTCCACATACTTTATCCAAACATCTTCAAACTTCATGAGCATGATGAGGGCTCTGCCCTGAACGGCTCCATATGTCAAACTCCCGCCTTACTCGTGGCGCCCCCTGCTGGTAACAGGAAATAACCTGTTTGTACTATGACGTGTACTGGGGAGAAGAGGAGAGGACATAGGAGGACTCTGGTACTCTTGGCTGCGCCGGCTGCGACTCCCGCGGGTCGCAAGGGGTGCGAGGGCCCGTCATCGCTGCTTGCAGCTTTAATTATTATTAGGGCCCGAGCACCGAGTGGTGCGAAGGCCCTATTGTTTTTCTAATGTTTATTATTATTATTATTATTATTATTATTCCTCCCAAACAACTGCATTTTTCAACCCCTTCCCATGCTCTAAAACGCCTGAAATTTTGCACACTCATCAGGTCTGGTGAAAAATTTGATATTTTGTGGTCCTTGTAAATGGGGGGGGCAAAATGGCTCCGCAGCGCCCCCTTGAAATTTTCAAAACCCCCCTCCCATTGGGCTTAGTTTGTCATAGGTGCATGAAAATTGGTACACATGTTGATCATACCGAGACACACCAAAAAGTCTCTTGACACCATGACCTCAACCCAACAGGAAGTCCGCCATTGTGGTCGGAAGTTGGCGATTTTGGCGAATTACACCATTGGTATGCGGACGAACTCGTGCTAGGGATTTCACCTGATCCACTTCATATTTGGTGGACTTCACCTCAAGACCATGATGATCAAAAGTTATCACAGAGTTTTCTCTAAGTTAAAGGGCGTGGCCTCTGTGGCCCGCCAAAGTTTGGTGGCGTTTGGTGAATTTTCCATGACATTTTGAATGGCTCTCACGTCCACATACTTTATCCAAACATCTTCAAACTTTATGAGCATGATCAGGGCTCTGCCCTGAACGCCTCCATATGTCAAACTCCCGCCTTACTCGTGGCGTCCCCTGCTGGTAACAGGAAATGACCTATTTTTACTCTGAAGTGTACTGCTCCTTAATAGTTGACACCATCGGCTTGGTTTCTGCTCTACAACCTTCCCAACTACTTGGTGAAGCTACATTATAAAGGCTGTGAAGCTGGGTGCAATGGCATCTGTGTGGCGGCGCGGCAACTGACGATCCCTCGCCGTGAAATTACGTTTGGATTTGTAATGACCTTAACCACCTCCTATGATCCTAAAAATTCATACACACGTTCTTGGGGGCTGGCCCTAGACTCTGATGGGGTTTTTGTAATTGGGCGGGGCAAAATGGCTCAACGGCGCCCCCTTGAAGATTTAAAATACCCCTCTCCATATGGGTTTTTTTGGAATACGAAGATGAAAATCAGTACACATAAAGAACACTTCGGGACGCACAAAAAAGTCTCTTGACACCATGACCTCAACCCAGCAGGAAGTCAGCCATTTTGTTTTTGGCGGCCAAATTTGAATGCTTTCCACCATTGGTATGCGGATGAACTCGTGCTAGGGATTTCACCCGATCAGCTTCATATCTGGTGGACCTCACCTCAAGACCATGATGATCAAAAGTTATCACAGAGTTTTCTCTAAGTTACAGGGTGTGGCCTCTGTGGCCCGCCAAAGTTTGGTGGCGTTTGGTGAATTTGCCATGACATTTTGAATGGCTCTCACATCCACATACTTTATCCAAACATCTTCAAACTTCATGAGCATGATGAGGGCTCTGCCCTGAACGCCTCCATATGTCAAACGCCCGCCTTACTCGTGGCGCCCCCTGCTGGTAACAGGAAATAACCTGTTTGTACTATGAAGTGTACTGGGGAGAAGAGGAGAGGACATAGGAGGACTCTGGTACTCATGGCTGTGCCGGCTGCGACTCCCGCGGGTCGCAAGGGGTGCGAGGGCCCGTCATCGCTGCTTGCAGCTTTAATTATTATTATTATTTGTCCTCCCAAACAACTGCATTTTTCAACCCCTTCCCATGCTCTAAAACGCCTGAAATTTTGCACACTCATCAGGTCTGGTGAAAAATTTGATATTTTGTGGTCGTTTTAAATGGGGGGGGCCAAATGGCTCTGCAGCGCCCCCTTGAAATTTTCAAAACCCCCCTCCCATTGGGCTTAGTTTGTCATAGGTGCATGAAAATTGGTACACATGTTGATCATACCGAGGCACACCAAAAAGTCTCTTGACACCATGACCTCAACCCAACAGGAAGTCCGCCATTGTGGTCGGAAGTTGGCGATTTTGGCGAATTACACCATTGGTATGCGGACGAACTCGTGCTAGGGATTTCACCTGATCCACTTCATATTTGGTGGACTTCACCTCAAGACCATGATGATCAAAAGTTATCACAGAGTTTTCTCTAAGTTAAAGGGCGTGGCCTCTGTGGCCCGCCAAAGTTTGGTGGCGTTTGGTGAATTTTCCATGACATTTTGAATGGCTCTCACGTCCACATACTTTATCCAAACATCTTCAAACTTTATGAGCGTGATGAGGGCTCTGCCCTGAACGCCTCCATATGTCAAACTCCCGCCTTACTCGTGGCGTCCCCTGCTGGTAACAGGAAATGACCTATTTTTACTCTGAAGTATACTGCTCCTTAATAGTTGACACCATCGGCTTGGTTTCTGCTCTACAACCTTCCCAACTACTTGGTGAAGCTACATTATAAAGGCCGTGAAGCTGGGTGCAATGGCATCTGTGTGGCGGCGCGGCAACTGACGATCCCTCGCCGTGAAATTACGTTTGGATTTGTAATGACCTTAACCACCTCCTATGATCATAAAAATTCATACACACGTTCTTGGGGGCTGGTCCTAGACTCTGATGGAGCTTTTATAATTGGGCGGGGCAAAATGGCTCAACGGCGCCCCCTTGAAAATTTAAAATACCCCTCTCCATATGGGTTTTTTTGGAGTACGAAGATGAAAATCGGTACACATAAAGAACACTTCCAGACGCACAAAAAAGTCTCTTGCCACAATGACCTCAACCCAGCAGGAAGTCGGCCATTTTGTTTTTGGCGGCCAAATTTGAGTGCTTTCCACCATTGGTATGCGGATGAACTCGTGCTAGGGATTTCACCCGATCAGCTTCATATCTGGTGGACCTCACCTCAAGACCATGATGATCAAAAGTTATCACAGAGTTTTCTCTAAGTTACAGGGTGTGGCCTCTGTGGCCCGCCAAAGTTTGGTGGCGTTTGGTGAATTTGCCATGACATTTTGAATGGCTCTCACATCCACATACTTTATCCAAACATCTTCAAACTTCATGAGCATGATGAGGGCTCTGCCCTGAACGCCTCCATATGTCAAACTCCCGCCTTACTCGTGGCGCCCCCTGCTGGTAACAGGAAATAACCTGTTTGTACTATGAAGTGTACTGGGGAGAAGAGGAGAGGACATAGGAGGACTCTGGTACTCATGGCTGTGCCGGCTGCGACTCCCGCGGGTCGCAAGGGGTGCGAGGGCCCGTCATCGCTGCTTGCAGCTTTAATTAGGGCCCGAGCACCGAGTGGTGCGAAGGCCCTATTGTAATTCTAATGTTTATTATTATTATTATTAGGGCCCGAGCACCGAGTGGTGCGAAGGCCCTATTGTAATTCTAATGTTTATTAGGGCCCGAGCACCGAGTGGTGCGAAGGCCCTATTGTAATTCTAATGTTTATTATTATTATTATTATTATTATTATTATTTGTCCTCCCAAACAACTGCATTTTTCAACCCCTTCCCATGCTCTAAAACGCCTGAAATTTTGCACACTCATCAGGTCTGGTGAAAAATTTGATATTTTGTGGTCGTTGTAAATGGGGGGGGCAAAATGGCTCCGCAGCGCCCCCTTGAAATTTTCAAAACCCCCCTCCCATTGGGCTTAGTTTGTCATAGGTGCATGAAAATTGGTACACATGTTGATCATACCGAGACACACCAAAAAGTCTCTTGACACCATGACCTCAACCCAACAGGAAGTCCGCCATTGTGGTCGGAAGTTGGCGATTTTGGCGAATTACACCATTGGTATGCGGACGAACTCGTGCTAGGGATTTCACCCGATCCACTTCATATTTGGTGGACCTCACCTCAAGACCATGATGATCAAAAGTTATCACAGAGTTTTCTCTAAGTTAAAGGGCGTGGCCTCTGTGGCCCGCCAAAGTTTGCTGGGGTTTGGTGAATTTGCCATGACATTTTGAATGGCTCTCACGTCCACATACTTTATCCAAACATCTTCAAACTTTATGAGCATGATCAGGGCTCTGCCCTGAACGCCTCCATATGTCAAACTCCCGCCTTACTCGTGGCGTCCCCTGCTGGTAACAGGAAATGACCTATTTTTACTCTGAAGTGTACTGCTCCTTAATAGTTGACACCATCGGCTTGGTTTCTGCTCTACAACCTTCCCAACTACTTGGTGAAGCTACATTATAAAGGCCGTGAAGCTGGGTGCAATGGCATCTGTGTGGCGGCGCGGCAACTGACGATCCCTCGCCGTGAAATTACGTTTGGATTTGTAATGACCTTAACCACCTCCTATGATCATAAAAATTCATACACACGTTTTTGGGGGCTGGTCCTAGACTCTGATGGGGTTTTTGTAATTGGGCGGGGCAAAATGGCTCAACGGCGCCCCCTTGAAGATTTAAAATACCCCTCTCCATATGGATTTTTTTGGAATACAAAGATGAAAATCAGTACACATAAAGAACACTTGGGGACGCACAAAAAAGTCTCTTGACACCATGACCTCAATCCAGCAGGAAGTCAGCCATTTTGTTTTTGGCGGCCAAATTTGAGTGCTTTCCACCATTGGTATGCGGATGAACTCGTGCTAGGGATTTCACCCGATCAACTTCATATCTGGTGGACCTCACCTCAAGACCATGATGATCAAAAGTTATAACAGACTTTTCTCTAAGTTACAGGGTGTGGCCTCTGTGGCTCGCCAAAGTTCGGTGGCGTTTGGTGAATTTGCCATGACATTTTGAATGGCTCTCACGTCCACATACTTTATCCAAACATCTTCAAACTTTATGAGCATGATGAGGGCTCTGCCCTGAACGGCTCCATATGTCAAACCCCCGCCTTACTCGTAGCGCCCCCTGCTGGTAACAGGAAATAACCTGTTTGTACTATGACGTGTACTGGGTAGAAGAGGACAGGACATAGGGGGACTCTGGTACTCTTGGCTGCGCCGGCTGCGACTCCGGTGGGTCGCAAGGGGTGCGAGGGCCCGTCATCGCTGCTTGCAGCTTTAATTAGGGCCCGAGCACCGAGTGGTGCGAAGGCCCTATTGTTTTTCTAATGTTTATTATTATTATTATTATTATTATTATTCCTCCCAAACAACTGCATTTTTCAACCCCTTCCCATGCTCTAAAACGCCTGAAATTTTGCACACTCATCAGGTCTGGTGAAAAATTTGATATTTTGTGGTCCTTGTAAATGGGGGGGGCAAAATGGCTCCGCAGCGCCCCCTTGAAATTTTCAAAACCCCCCTCCCATTGGGCTTAGTTTGTCATAGGTGCATGAAAATTGGTACACATGTTGATCATACCGAGACACACCAAAAAGTCTCTTGACACCATGACCTCAACCCAACAGGAAGTCCGCCATTGTGGTCGGAAGTTGGCGATTTTGGCGAATTACACCATTGGTATGCGGACGAACTCGTGCTAGGGATTTCACCTGATCCACTTCATATTTGGTGGACTTCACCTCAAGACCATGATGATCAAAAGTTATCACAGAGTTTTCTCTAAGTTAAAGGGCGTGGCCTCTGTGGCCCGCCAAAGTTTGGTGGCGTTTGGTGAATTTTCCATGACATTTTGAATGGCTCTCACGTCCACATACTTTATCCAAACATCTTCAAACTTTATGAGCATGATCAGGGCTCTGCCCTGAACGCCTCCATATGTCAAAGTCCCGCCTTACTCGTGGCGTCCCCTGCTGGTAACAGGAAATGACCTATTTTTACTCTGAAGTGTACTGCTCCTTAATAGTTGACACCATCGGCTTGGTTTCTGCTCTACAACCTTCCCAACTACTTGGTGAAGCTACATTATAAAGGCTGTGAAGCTGGGTGCAATGGCATCTGTCTGGCGGCGCGGCAACTGACGATCCCTCGCCGTGAAATTACGTTTGGATTTGTAATGACCTTAACCACCTCCTATGATCCTAAAAATTCATACACACGTTCTTGGGGGCTGGCCCTAGACTCTGATGGGGTTTTTGTAATTGGGCGGGGCAAAATGGCTCAACGGCGCCCCCTTGAAGATTTAAAATACCCCTCTCCATATGGGTTTTTTTGGAATACGAAGATGAAAATCAGTACACATAAAGAACACTTCGGGACGCACAAAAAAGTCTCTTGACACCATGACCTCAACCCAGCAGGAAGTCAGCCATTTTGTTTTTGGCGGCCAAATTTGAATGCTTTCCACCATTGGTATGCGGATGAACTCGTGCTAGGGATTTCACCCGATCAGCTTCATATCTGGTGGACCTCACCTCAAGACCATGATGATCAAAAGTTATCACAGAGTTTTCTCTAAGTTACAGGGTGTGGCCTCTGTGGCCCGCCAAAGTTTGGTGGCGTTTGGTGAATTTGCCATGACATTTTGAATGGCTCTCACATCCACATACTTTATCCAAACATCTTCAAACTTCATGAGCATGATGAGGGCTCTGCCCTGAACGCCTCCATATGTCAAACGCCCGCCTTACTCGTGGCGCCCCCTGCTGGTAACAGGAAATAACCTGTTTGTACTATGAAGTGTACTGGGGAGAAGAGGAGAGGACATAGGAGGACTCTGGTACTCATGGCTGTGCCGGCTGCGACTCCCGCGGGTCGCAAGGGGTGCGAGGGCCCGTCATCGCTGCTTGCAGCTTTAATTATTATTATTATTATTATTTGTCCTCCCAAACAACTGCATTTTTCAACCCCTTCCCATGCTCTAAAACGCCTGAAATTTTGCACACTCATCAGGTCTGGTGAAAAATTTGATATTTTGTGGTCGTTGTAAATGGGGGGGGCCAAATGGCTCCGCAGCGCCCCCTTGAAAATTTCAAAACCCCCCTCCCATTGGGCTTAGTTTGTCATAGGTGCATGAAAATTGGTACACATGTTGATCATACCGAGACACACCAAAAAGTCTCTTGACACCATGACCTCAACCCAACAGGAAGTCCGCCATTGTGGTCGGAAGTTGGCGATTTTGGCGAATTACACCATTGGTATGCGGACGAACTCGTGCTAGGGATTTCACCCGATCCACTTCATATTTGGTGGACTTCACCTCAAGACCATGATGATCAAAAGTTATCACAGAGTTTTCTCTAAGTTAAAGGGCGTGGCCTCTGTGGCCCGCCAAAGTTTGGTGGCGTTTGGTGAATTTGCCATGACATTTTGAATGGCTCTCACGTCCACATACTTTATCCAAACATCTTCAAACTTTATGAGCATGATCAGGGCTCTGCCCTGAACGCCTCCATATGTCAAAGTCCCGGCTTACTCGTGGCGTCCCCTACTGGTAACAGGAAATGACCTATTTTTACTCTGAAGTGTACTGCTCCTTAATAGTTGACACCATCGGCTTGGTTTCTGCTCTACAACCTTCCCAACTACTTGGTGAAGCTACATTATAAAGGCCGTGAAGCTGGGTGCAATGGCATCTGTGTGGCGGCGCGGCAACTGACGATCCCTCGCCGTGAAATTACGTTTGGATTTGTAATGACCTTAACCACCTCCTATGATCCTAAAAATTCATACACACGTTCTTGGGGGCTGGTCCTAGACTCTGATGGGGTTTTTGTAATTGGGCGGGGGAAAATGGCTCAACGGCGCCCCCTTGAAGATTTAAAATACCCCTTTCCATATGGGTTTTTTTGGAATACAAAGATGAAAATCGGTACACATAAAGAACACTTCGGAACGCACAAAAAAGTCTCTTGACACCATGACCTCAACCCAGCAGGAAGTCAGCCATTTTGTTTTTGGCGGCCAAATTTGAGTGCTTTCCACCATTGGTATGCGGATGAACTCGTGCTAGGGATTTCACCCGATCAACTTCATATCTGGTGGACCTCACCTCAAGACCATGATGATCAAAAGTTATAAGAGACTTTTCTCTAAGTTAAAGGGCGTGGCCTCTGTGGCTCGCCAAAGTTCGGTGGCGTTTGGTGAATTTGCCATGACATTTTGAATGGCTCTCACGTCCACATACTTTATCCAAACATCTTCAAACTTTATGAGCATGATGAGGGCTCTGCCCTGAACGGCTCCATATGTCAAACTCCCGCCTTACTCGTGGCGCCCCCTGCTGGTAACAGGAAATAACCTGTTTGTACTATGACGTGTACTTGGGAGAAGAGGAGAGGACATAGGATGACTCTGGTACTTGGCTGCGCCGGCTGCGACTCCCGCGGGTCGCAAGGGGTGCGAGGGCCCGTCATCGCTGCTTGCAGCTTTAATTAGGGCCCGAGCACCGAGTGGTGCGAAGGCCCTATTGTTTTTCTAATGTTTATTATTAGGGCCCGAGCACCGAGTGGTGCGAAGGCCCTATTGTAATTCTAATGTTTATTATTATTAGGGCCCGAGCACCGAGTGGTGCGAAGGCCCTATTGTTTTTGTAATGTTTATTATTATTATTATTATTATTATTATTCCTCCCAAACAACTGCATTTTTCAACCCCTTCCCATGCTCTAAAACGCCTGAAATTTTGCACACTCATCAGGTCTGGTGAAAAATTTGATATTTTGTGGTCGTTGTAAATGGGGGGGGCAAAATGGCTCTGCAGCGCCCCCTTGAAATTTTCAAAACCCCCCTCCCATTGGGCTTAGTTTGTCATAGGTGCATGAAAATTGGTACACATGTTGATCATACCGAGACACACCAAAAAGTCTCTTGACACCATGACCTCAACCCAACAGGAAGTCCGCCATTGTGGTCGGAAGTTGGCGATTTTGGCGAATTACACCATTGGTATGCGGACGAACTCGTGCTAGGGATTTCACCCGATCCACTTCATATTTGGTGGACCTCACCTCAAGACCATGATGATCAAAAGTTATCACAGAGTTTTCTCTAAGTTAAAGGGCGTGGCCTCTGTGGCCCGCCAAAGTTTGGTGGCGTTTGGTGAATTTGCCATGACATTTTGACTGGCTCTCACGTCCACATACTTTATCCAAACATCTTCAAACTTTATGAGCATGATCAGGGCTCTGCCCTGAACGCCTCCATATGTCAAACTCCCGCCTTACTCGTGGCGTCCCCTGCTGGTAACAGGAAATGACCTATTTTTACTCTGAAGTATACTGCTCCTTAATAGTTGACACCATCGGCTTCGTTTCTGCTCTACAACCTTCCCAACTACTTGGTGAAGCTACATTTTAAAGGCCGTGAAGCTGGGTGCAATGGCATCTGTGTGGCGGCGCGGCAACTGACGATCCCTCGCCGTGAAATTACGTTTGGATTTGTAATGACCTTAACCACCTCCTATGATCCTAAAAATTCATACACACGTTCTTGGGGGCTGGTCCTAGACTCTGATGGGGTTTTTGTAATTGGGTGGGGCAAAATGGCTCAACGGCGCCACCTTGAAGATTTAAAATACCCCTCTCCATATGGGTTTTTTTGGAATACAAAGATGAAAATCAGTACACATAAAGAACACTTCGGGACGCACAAAAAAGTCTCTTGACACCATGACCTCAACCCAGCAGGAAGTCAGCCATTTTATTTTTGGCGGCCAAATTTCAGTACTTTCCACCATTGGTATGCGGATGAACTCGTGCTAGGGATTTCACCCGATCAACTTCATATCTGGTGGACCTCACCTCAAGACCATGATGATCAAAAGTTATAACAGACTTTTCTCTAAGTTAAAGGGCGTGGCCTCTGTGGCTCGCCAAAGTTCGGTGGCGTTTGGTGAATTTGCCATGACATTTTGAATGGCTCTCACATCCACATACTTTATCCAAACATCTTCAAACTTCATGAGCATGATGAGGGCTCTGCCCTGAACGCCTCCATATGTCAAACTCCCACCTTACTCGTGGCGCCCCCTGCTGGTAACAGGAAATAACCTGTTTGTACTATGAAGTGTACTGGGGAGAAGAGGAGAGGACATAGGAGGACTCTGGTACTCATGGCTGTGCCGGCTGCGACTCCCGCGGGTCGCAAGTGGTGCGAGGGCCCGTCATCGCTGCTTGCAGCTTTAATTATTATTAGGGCCCGAGCACCGAGTGGTGCGAAGGCCCTATTGTTTTTCTAATGTTTATTATTATTATTATTATTATTATTATTATTATTATTATTATTATTCCTCCCAAACAACTGCATTTTTCAACCCCTTCCCATGCTCTAAAACGCCTGAAATTTTGCACACTCATCAGGTCTGGTGAAAAATTTGATATTTTGTGGTCCTTGTAAATGGGGGGGGCAAAATGGCTCCGCAGCGCCCCCTTGAAATTTTCAAAACCCCCCTCCCATTGGGCTTAGTTTGTCATAGGTGCATGAAAATTGGTACACATGTTGATCATACCGAGACACACCAAAAAGTCTCTTGACACCATGACCTCAACCCAACAGGAAGTCCGCCATTGTGGTCGGAAGTTGGCGATTTTGGCGAATTACACCATTGGTATGCGGACGAACTCGTGCTAGGGATTTCACCTGATCCACTTCATATTTGGTGGACTTCACCTCAAGACCATGATGATCAAAAGTTATCACAGAGTTTTCTCTAAGTTAAAGGGCGTGGCCTCTGTGGCCCGCCAAAGTTTGGTGGCGTTTGGTGAATTTTCCATGACATTTTGAATGGCTCTCACGTCCACATACTTTATCCAAACATCTTCAAACTTTATGAGCATGATCAGGGCTCTGCCCTGAACGCCTCCATATGTCAAAGTCCCGCCTTACTCGTGGCGTCCCCTGCTGGTAACAGGAAATGACCTATTTTTACTCTGAAGTGTACTGCTCCTTAATAGTTGACACCATCGGCTTGGTTTCTGCTCTACAACCTTCCCAACTACTTGGTGAAGCTACATTATAAAGGCCGTGAAGCTGGGTGCAATGGCATCTGTGTGGCGGCGCGGCAACTGACGATCCCTCGCCGTGAAATTACGTTTGGATTTGTAATGACCTTAACCACCTCCTATGATTCTAAAAATTCATACACACGTTCTTGGGGGCTGGCCCTAGACTCTGATGGGGTTTTTGTAATTGGGCGGGGCAAAATGGCTCAACGGCGCCCCCTTGAAGATTTAAAATACCCCTCTCCATATGGGTTTTTTTGGAATACGAAGATGAAAATCAGTACACATAAAGAACACTTCGGGACGCACAAAAAAGTCTCTTGACACCATGACCTCAACCCAGCAGGAAGTCAGCCATTTTGTTTTTGGCGGCCAAATTTGAATGCTTTCTACCATTGGTATGCGGATGAACTCGTGCTAGGGATTTCACCCGATCAGCTTCATATCTGGTGGACCTCACCTCAAGACCATGATGATCAAAAGTTATCACAGAGTTTTCTCTAAGTTACAGGGTGTGGCCTCTGTGGCCCGCCAAAGTTTGGTGGCGTTTGGTGAATTTGCCATGACATTTTGAATGGCTCTCACATCCACATACTTTATCCAAACATCTTCAAACTTCATGAGCATGATGAGGGCTCTGCCCTGAACGCCTCCATATGTCAAACGCCCGCCTTACTCGTGGCGCCCCCTGCTGGTAACAGGAAATAACCTGTTTGTACTATGAAGTGTACTGGGGAGAAGAGGAGAGGACATAGGAGGACTCTGGTACTCATGGCTGTGCCGGCTGCGACTCCCGCGGGTCGCAAGGGGTGCGAGGGCCCGTCATCGCTGCTTGCAGCTTTAATTAGGGCCCGAGCACCGAGTGGTGCGAAGGCCCTATTGTAATTCTAATGTTTATTATTATTATTATTATTATTATTATTATTATTTGTCCTCCTAAACAACTGCATTTTTCAACCCCTTCCCATGCTCTAAAACGCCTGAAATTTTGCACACTCATCAGGTCTGGTGAAAAATTTGATATTTTGTGGTCGTTGTAAATGGGGGGGGCAAAATGGCTCTGCAGCGCCCCCTTGAAATTTTCAAAACCCCCCTCCCATTGGGCTTAGTTTGTCATAGGTGCATGAAAATTGGTACACATGTTGATCATACCGAGACACACCAAAAAGTCTCTTGACACCATGACCTCAACCCAACAGGAAGTCCGCCATTGTGGTCGGAAGTTGGCCATTTTGGCGAATTACACCATTGGTATGCGGACGAACTCGTGCTAGGCATTTCACCTGATCCACTTCATATTTGGTGGACCTCACCTCAAGACCATGATGATCAAAAGTTATAACAGAGTTTTCTCTAAGTTAAAGGGCGTGGCCTCTGTGGCCCGCCAAAGTTTGGTGGCGTTTGGTGAATTTGCCATGACATTTTGAATGGCTCTCACGTCCACATACTTTATCCAAACATCTTCAAACTTTATGAGCATGATCAGGGCTCTGCCCTGAACGCCTCCATATGTCAAACTCCTGCCTTACTCGTGGCGTCCCCTGCTGGTAACAGGAAATGACCTATTTTTACTCTGAAGTGTACTGCTCCTTAATAGTTGACACCATCGGCTCCGTTTCTGCTCTACAACCTTCCCAACTACTTGGTGAAGCTACCTTATAAAGGCCGTGAAGCTGGGTGCAATGGCATCTGTGTGGCGGCGCGGCAACTGTTGATCCCTCGCCGTGAAATTACGTTTGGATTTGTAATGACCTTAACCACCTCCTATGATCCTAAAAATTCATACACACGTTCTTGGGGGCTGGTCCTAGACTCTGATGGGGTTTTTGTAATTGGGCGGGGCAAAATGGCTCAACGGCGCCCCCTTGAACATTTAAAATACCCCTCTCCATATGGGTTTTTTTGGAATACAAAGATGAAAATCAGTACACATAAAGAACACTTCGGGCCGCACAAAAAAGTCTCTTGACACCATGACCTCAACCCAGCAGGAAGTCAGCCATTTTGTTCTTGGCGGCCAAATTTCAGTGCTTTCCACCATTGGTATGCGGATGAACTCGTGCTAGGGATTTCACCCGATCCACTTCATATCTGGTGGACCTCACTTCAAGACCATGATGATCAAAAGTTATAACAGACTTTTCTCTAAGTTAAAGGGTGTGGCCTCTGTGGCTCGCCAAAGTTCGGTGGCGTTTGGTGAATTTGCCATGACATTTTGAATGGCTCTCACGTCCACATACTTTATCCAAACATCTTCAAACTTTATGAGCATGATCAGGGCTCTGCCCTGAACGGCTCCATATGTCAAACTCCCGCCTTACTCGTGGCGCCCCCTGCTGGTAACAGGAAATAACCTGTTTGTACTATGACGTGTACTGAGGAGAAGAGGAGAGGACATAGGGGGACTCTGGTACTTAGCTGCGCCGGCTGCGACTCCGGCGGGTCGCAAGGGGTGCGAGGGCCCGTCATCGCTGCTTGCAGCTTTAATTATTATTATTATTCCTCCCAAACAACTGCATTTTTCAACCCCTTCCCATGCTCTAAAACGCCTGAAATTTTGCACACTCATCAGGTCTGGTGAAAAATTTGATATTTTGTGGTCGTTGTAAATGGGGGGGGCAAAATGGCTCCGCAGCGCCCCCTTGAAATTTTCAAAACCCCCCTCCCATTGGGCTTAGTTTGTCATAGGTGCATGAAAATTGGTACACATGTTGATCATACCGAGACACACCAAAAAGTCTCTTGACACCATGACCTCAACCCAACAGGAAGTCCGCCATTGTGGTCGGAAGTTGGCGATTTTGGCGAATTACACCATTGGTATGCGGACGAACTCGTGCTAGGGATTTCACCCGATCCACTTCATATTTGGTGGACCTCACCTCAAGACCATGATGATCAAAAGTTATCACAGAGTTTTCTCTAAGTTAAAGGGCGTGGCCTCTGTGGCCCGCCAAAGTTTGCTGGCGTTTGGTGAATTTGCCATGACATTTTGAATGGCTCTCACGTCCACATACTTTATCCAAACATCTTCAAACTTTATGAGCATGATCAGGGCTCTGCCCTGAACGCCTCCATATGTCAAACTCCCGCCTTGCTCGTGGCGTCCCCTGCTGGTAACAGGAAATGACCTATTTTTACTCTGAAGTGTACTGCTCCTTAATAGTTGACACCATCGGCTTGGTTTCTGCTCTACAACCTTCCCAACTACTTGGTGAAGCTACATTATAAAGGCCGTGAAGCTGGGTGCAATGGCATCTGTGTGGCGGCGCGGCAACTGACGATCCCTCGCCGTGAAATTACGTTTGGATTTGTAATGACCTTAACCACCTCCTATGATCCTAAAAATTCATACACACGTTCTTGGGGGCTGGTCCTAGACTCTGATGGGGTTTTTGTAATTGGGCGGGGCAAAATGGCTCAACGGCGCCCCCTTGAACATTTAAAATACCCCTCTCCATATGGGTTTTTTTGGAATACAAAGATGAAAATCAGTACACATAAAGAACACTTCGGGACGCACAAAAAAGTCTCTTGACACCATGACCTCAACCCAGCAGGAAGTCAGCCATTTTGTTTTTGGCGGCCAAATTTGAGTGCTTTCCACCATTGGTATGCGGATGAACTCGTGCTAGGGATTTCACCCGATCGATTTCATATCTGGTGGACCTCACCTCAAGACCATGATGATCAAAAGTTATAACAGACTTTTCTCTAAGTTAAAGGGCGTGGCCTCTGTGGCTCGCCAAAGTTTGGTGGCGTTTGGTGAATTTGCCATGACATTTTGAATGGCTCTCACGTCCACATACTTTATCCAAACATCTTCAAACTTTATGAGCATGATCAGGGCTCTGCCCTGAACGCCTCCGTATGTCAAACTCCCGCCTTACTCGTGGCGTCCCCTGCTGGTAACAGGAAATGACCTATTTTTACTCTGAAGTGTACTGCTCCTTAATAGTTGACACCATCGGCTTGGTTTCTGCTCTACAACCTTCCCAACTACTTGGTGAAGCTACATTATAAAGGCCGTGAAGCTGGGTGCAATGGCATCTGTGTGGCGGTGCGGCAACTGACGATCCCTCGCCGTGAAATTACGTTTGGATTTGTAATGACCTTAACCACCTCCTATGATCATAAAAATTCATACACACGTTCTTGGGGGCTGGTCCTAGACTCTGGTGGGGTTTTTGTAATTGGGCGGGGCAAAATGGCTCAACGGCGCCCCCTTGAAGATTTAAAATACCCCTCTCCATATGGGTTTTTTTGGAATACGAAGATGAAAATCAGTACACATAAAGAACACTTCAGGACGCACAAAAAAGTCTCTTGACACCATGACCTCAACCCAGCAGGAAGTCGACCATTTTGTTTTTGGCGGCCAAATTTCACTGCTTTCCACCACTGGTATGCGGATGAACTCGTGCTAGGGATTTCACCCGATCAACTTCATATCTGGTGGACCTCACCTCAAGACCATGATGATCAAAAGTTATAAGAGACTTTTCTCTAAGTTAAAGGGCGTGGCCTCTGTGGCTCGCCAAAGTTCGATGGCGTTTGGTGAATTTGCCATGACATTTTGAATGGCTCTCACATCCACATACTTTATCCAAACATCGTCAAACTTCATGAGCATGATGAGGGCTCTGCCCTGAACGCCTCCATATGTCAAACTCCCGCCTTACTCGTGGCGCCCCCTGCTGGTAACAGGAAATAACCTGTTTGTACTATGACGTGTACTGGGGAGAAGAGGAGAGGACATAGGAGGACTCTGGTACTCTTGGCTGCACCGGCTGCGACTCCCGCGGGTCGCAAGGGGTGCGAGGGCCCGTCATCGCTGCTTGCAGCTTTAATTATTATTATTATTATTATTATTCCTCCCAAACAACTGCATTTTTCAACCCCTTCCCATGCTCTAAAACGCCTGAAATTTTGCACACTCATCAGGTCTGGTGAAAAATTTGATATTTTGTGGTCGTTGTAAATGGGGGGGGCCAAATGGCTCCGCAGCGCCCCCTTGAAATTTTCAAAACCCCCCTCCCATTGGGCTTAGTTTGTCATAGGTGCATGAAAATTGGTACACATGTTGATCATACCGAGACACACCAAAAAGTCTCTTGACACCATGACCTCAACCCAACAGGAAGTCCGCCATTGTGGTCGGAAGTTGGCGATTTTGGCGAAATACACCATTGGTATGCGGACGAACTCGTGCTAGGGATTTCACCTGATCCACTTCATATTTGGTGGACCTCACCTCAAGACTATGATGATCAAAAGTTATCAAAGGCTTTTCTCTAAGTTAAAGGGCGTGGCCTCTGTGGCCCGCCAAAGTTTGGTGGCGTTTGGTGAATTTGCCATGACATTTTGAATGGCTCTCACGTCCACATACTTTATCCAAACATCTTCAAACTTCATGAGCTTGATCAGGGCTCTGCCCTGAACGCCTCCATATGTCAAACTCCCGCCTTACTCGTGGCGTCCCCTGCTGGTAACAGGAAATGACCTATTTTTACTCTGAAGTGTACTGCTCCTTAATAGTTGACACCATCGGCTTGGTTTCTGCTCTACAACCTTCCCAACTACTTGGTGAAGCTACATTATAAAGGCCGTGAAGCTGGGTGCAATGGCATCTGTGTGGCGGCGCGGCAACTGACGATCCCTCGCCGTGAAATTACGTTTGGATTTGTAATGACCTTAACCACCTCCTATGATCCTAAAAATTCATACACACGTTCTTGGGGGCTGGTCCTAGACTCTGATGGGGTTTTTGTAATTGGGCGGGGCAAAATGGCTCAACGGCGCCCCCTTGAAGATTTAAAATACCCCTCTCCATATGGGTTTTTTTGGAGTACGAAGATGAAAATCGGTACACATAAAGAACACTTCCTGACGCACAAAAAAGTCTCTTGACACCATGACCTCAACCTAGCAGGTAGTCGGCCATTTTGTTTTTGGCGGCCAAATTTCAGTGCTTTCCACCATTGGTATGCGGACGAACTCGTGCTAGGGATTTCACCCGATCAACTTCATATCTGGTGGACCTCACCTCAAGACCATGATGATCAAAAGTTATCAAAGGCTTTTCTCTAAGTTAAAGGGCGTGGCCTCTGTGGCTCGCCAAAGTTCGGTGGCGTTTGGTGAATTTGCCATGACATTTTGAATGGCTCTCACGTCCACATACTTTATCCAAACATCTTCAAACTTCATGAGCATGATGAGGGCTCTGCCCTGAACGGCTCCATATGTCAAACTCCCGCCTTACTCGTGGCGCCCCCTGCTGGTAACAGGAAATAACCTGTTTGTACTATGACGTGTACTGGGGAGAAGAGGAGAGGACATAGGAGGACTCTGGTACTCTTGGCTGCGCCGGCTGCGACTCCCGCGGGTCGCAAGGGGTGCGAGGGCCCGTCATCGCTGCTTGCAGCTTTAATTAGGGCCCGAGCACCGAGTGGTGCGAAGGCCCTATTGTTTTTCTAATGTTTATTATTATTATTATTATTATTATTATTCCTCCCAAACAACTGCATTTTTCAACCCCTTCCCATGCTCTAAAACGCCTGAAATTTTGCACACTCATCAGGTCTGGTGAAAAATTTGATATTTTGTGGTCCTTGTAAATGGGGGGGGCAAAATGGCTCCGCAGCGCCCCCTTGAAATTTTCAAAACCCCCCTCCCATTGGGCTTAGTTTGTCATAGGTGCATGAAAATTGGTACACATGTTGATCATACCGAGACACACCAAAAAGTCTCTTGACACCATGACCTCAACCCAACAGGAAGTCCGCCATTGTGGTCGGAAGTTGGCGATTTTGGCGAATTACACCATTGGTATGCGGACGAACTCGTGCTAGGGATTTCACCTGATCCACTTCATATTTGGTGGACTTCACCTCAAGACCATGATGATCAAAAGTTATCACAGAGTTTTCTCTAAGTTAAAGGGCGTGGCCTCTGTGGCCCGCCAAAGTTTGGTGGCGTTTGGTGAATTTTCCATGACATTTTGAATGGCTCTCACGTCCACATACTTTATCCAAACATCTTCAAACTTTATGAGCATGATCAGGGCTCTGCCCTGAACGCCTCCATATGTCAAACTCCCGCCTTACTCGTGGCGTCCCCTGCTGGTAACAGGAAATGACCTATTTTTACTCTGAAGTGTACTGCTCCTTAATAGTTGACACCATCGGCTTGGTTTCTGCTCTACAACCTTCCCAACTACTTGGTGAAGCTACATTATAAAGGCTGTGAAGCTGGGTGCAATGGCATCTGTGTGGCGGCGCGGCAACTGACGATCCCTCGCCGTGAAATTACGTTTGGATTTGTAATGACCTTAACCACCTCCTATGATCCTAAAAATTCATACACACGTTCTTGGGGGCTGGCCCTAGACTCTGATGGGGTTTTTGTAATTGGGCGGGGCAAAATGGCTCAACGGCGCCCCCTTGAAGATTTAAAATACCCCTCTCCATATGGGTTTTTTTGGAATACGAAGATGAAAATCAGTACACATAAAGAACACTTCGGGACGCACAAAAAAGTCTCTTGACACCATGACCTCAACCCAGCAGGAAGTCAGCCATTTTGTTTTTGGCGGCCAAATTTGAATGCTTTCCACCATTGGTATGCGGATGAACTCGTGCTAGGGATTTCACCCGATCAGCTTCATATCTGGTGGACCTCACCTCAAGACCATGATGATCAAAAGTTATCACAGAGTTTTCTCTAAGTTACAGGGTGTGGCCTCTGTGGCCCGCCAAAGTTTGGTGGCGTTTGGTGAATTTGCCATGACATTTTGAATGGCTCTCACATCCACATACTTTATCCAAACATCTTCAAACTTCATGAGCATGATGAGGGCTCTGCCCTGAACGCCTCCATATGTCAAACGCCCGCCTTACTCGTGGCGCCCCCTGCTGGTAACAGGAAATAACCTGTTTGTACTATGAAGTGTACTGGGGAGAAGAGGAGAGGACATAGGAGGACTCTGGTACTCATGGCTGTGCCGGCTGCGACTCCCGCGGGTCGCAAGGGGTGCGAGGGCCCGTCATCGCTGCTTGCAGCTTTAATTATTATTATTATTCCTCCCAAACAACTGCATTTTTCAACCCCTTCCCATGCTCTAAAACGCCTGAAATTTTGCACACTCATCAGGTCTGGTGAAAAATTTGATATTTTGTGGTCGTTTTAAATGGGGGGGGCCAAATGGCTCTGCAGCGCCCCCTTGAAATTTTCAAAACCCCCCTCCCATTGGGCTTAGTTTGTCATAGGTGCATGAAAATTGGTACACATGTTGATCATACCGAGACACACCAAAAAGTCTCTTGACACCATGACCTCAACCCAACAGGAAGTCCGCCATTGTGGTCGGAAGTTGGCAATTTTGGCGAATTACACCATTGGTATGCGGACGAACTCGTGCTAGGGATTTCACCTGATCCACTTCATATTTGGTGGACCTCACCTCAAGACCATGATGATCAAAAGTTATCACAGAGTTTTCTCTAAGTTAAAGGGCGTGGCCTCTGTGGCCCGCCAAAGTTTGATGGCGTTTGGTGAATTTTCCATGACATTTTGAATGGCTCTCACGTCCACATACTTTATCCAAACATCTTAAAACTTTATGAGCGTGATGAGGGCTCTGCCCTGAACGCCTCCATATGTCAAACTCCCGCCTTACTCGTGGCGTCCCCTGCTGGTAACAGGAAATGACCTATTTTTACTCTGAAGTATACTGCTCCTTAATAGTTGACACCATCGGCTTGGTTTCTGCTCTACAACCTTCCCAACTACTTGGTGAAGCTACATTATAAAGGCCGTGAAGCTGGGTGCAATGGCATCTGTGTGGCGGCGCGGCAACTGACGATCCCTCGCCGTGAAATTACGTTTGGATTTGTAATGACCTTAACCACCTCCTATGATCCTAAAAATTCATACACACGTTCTTGGGGGCTGGTCCTAGACTCTGATGGAGCTTTTATAATTGGGCGGGACAAAATGGCTCAACGGCGCCCCCTTGAAAATTTAAAATACCCCTCTCCATATGGGTTTTTTTGGAGTACGAAGATGAAAATCGGTACACATAAAGAACACTTCCAGACGCACAAAAAAGTCTCTTGCCACCATGACCTCAACCCAGCAGGAAGTCGGCCATTTTGTTTTTGGCGGCCAAATTTGAGTGCTTTCCACCATTGGTATGTGGATGAACTCGTGCTAGGGATTTCACCCGATCAACTTCATATCTGGTGGACCTCACCTCAAGACCATGATGATCAAAAGTTATTAAAGGGTTTTCTCTAAGTTAAAGGGCGTGGCCTCTGTGGCCCGCCAAAGTTTGGTGGCGTTTGGTGAATTTGCCATGACATTTTGAATGGCTCTCACGTCCACATACTTTATCCAAACATCTTCAAACTTCATGAGCATGATCAGGGCTCTGCCCTGAACGCCTCCATATGTCAAACTCCCGCCTTACTCGTGGCGTCCCCTGCTGGTAACAGGAAATGACCTATTTTTACTCTGAAGTGTACTGCTCCTTAATAGTTGACACCATCGGCTTGGTTTCTGCTCTACAACCTTCCCAACTACTTGGTGAAGCTACATTATAAAGGCCGTGAAGCTGGGTGCAATGGCATCTGTGTGGCGGCGCGGCAACTGACGATCCCTCGCCATGAAATTACGTTTGGATTTGTAATGACCTTAACCACCTCCTATGATCATAAAAATTCATACACACGTTCTTGGGGGCTGGTCCTAGACTCTGATGGGGTTTTTGTAATTGGGCGGGGCAAAGTGGCTCAACTGTGCCCCCTTGAAAATTTAAAATACCCCTCTCCATATGGGTTTTTTTGGAGTACGAAGATGAAAATCGGTACACATAAAGAACACTTCCAGACGCACAAAAAAGTCTCTTGACACCATGACTTCAACCTAGCAGGAAGTCGGCCATTTTGTTTTTGGCGGCCAAATTTGAGTGCTTTCCACCATTGGTATGCGGATGAACTCGTGCTAGGGATTTCACCCGATCAACTTCATATCTGGTGGACCTCACCTCAAGACCATGATGATCAAAAGTTATAAGAGACTTTTCTCTAAGTTAAAGGGCGTGGCCTCTGTGGCTCGCCAAATTTCGGTGGCGTTTGGTGAATTTGCCATGACATTTTGAATGGCTCTCACGTCCACATACTTTATCCAAACATCTTCAAACTTTATGAGCATGATGAGGGCTCTGCCCTGAACAGCTCCATATGTCAAACCCCCGCCTTACTCGTGGCGCCCCCTGCTGGTAACAGGAAATAACCTGTTTGTACTATGACGTGTACTGGGGAGAAGAGGAGAGGACATAGGGGGACTCTGGTACTTGGCTGCGCCGGCTGCGACTCCGGCGGGTCGCAAGGGGTGCGAGGGCCCGTCATCGCTGCTTGCAGCTTTAATTATTATTAGGGCCCGAGCACCGAGTGGTGCGAAGGCCCTATTGTTTTTCTAATGTTTATTATTATTATTATTATTATTATTATTCCTCCCAAACAACTGCATTTTTCAACCCCTTCCCATGCTCTAAAACGCCTGAAATTTTGCACACTCATCAGGTCTGGTGAAAAATTTGATATTTTGTGGTCGTTGTAAATGGGGGGGGCCAAATGGCTCCGCAGCGCCCCCTTGAAATTTTCAAAACCCCCCTCCCATTGGGCTTAGTTTGTCATAGGTGCATGAAAATTGGTACACATGTTGATCATACCGAGACACACCAAAAAGTCTCTTGACACCATGACCTCAACCCAACAGGAAGTCCGCCATTGTGGTCGGAAGTTGGCGATTTTGGCGAAATACACCATTGGTATGCGGACGAACTCGTGCTAGGGATTTCACCTGATCCACTTCATACTTGGTGGACCTCATCTCAAGACCATGATGATCAAAAGTTATCAAAGGCTTTTCTCTAAGTTAAAGGGCGTGGCCTCTGTGGCCCGCCAAAGTTTGGTGGCGTTTGGTGAATTTGCCATGACATTTTGAATGGCTCTCACGTCCACATACTTTATCCAAACATCTTCAAACTTCATGAGCTTGATCAGGGCTCTGCCCTGAACGCCTCCATATGTCAAACTCCCGCCTTACTCGTGGCGTCCCCTGCTGGTAACAGGAAATGACCTATTTTTACTCTGAAGTGTACTGCTCCTTAATAGTTGACACCATCGGCTTGTTTTCTGCTCTACAACCTTCCCAACTACTTGGTGAAGCTACATTATAAAGGCCGTGAAGCTGGGTGCAATGGCATCTGTGTGGCGGCGCGGCAACTGACGATCCCTCGCCGTGAAATTACGTTTGGATTTGTAATGACCTTAACCACCTCCTATGATCCTAAAAATTCATACACACGTTCTTGGGGGCTGGTCCTAGACTCTGATGGGGTTTTTGTAATTGGGCGGGGCAAAATGGCTCAACGGCGCCCCCTTGAAGATTTAAAATACCCCTCTCCATATGGGTTTTTTTGGAGTACGAAGATGAAAATCGGTACACATAAAGAACACTTCCTGACGCACAAAAAAGTCTCTTGACACCATGACCTCAACCTAGCAGGAAGTCGGCCATTTTGTTTTTGGCGGCAAAATTTCAGTGCTTTCCACCATTGGTATGCGGACGAACTCGTGCTAGGGATTTCACCCGATCAACTTCATATCTGGTGGACCTCACCTCAAGACCATGATGATCAAAAGTTATCAAAGGCTTTTCTCTAAGTTAAAGGGCGTGGCCTCTGTGGCTCGCCAAAGTTCGGTGGCGTTTGGTGAATTTGCCATGACATTTTGAATGGCTCTCACGTCCACATACTTTATCCAAACATCTTCAAACTTCATGAGCATGATGAGGGCTCTGCCCTGAACGGCTCCATATGTCAAACTCCCGCCTTACTCGTGGCGCCCCCTGCTGGTAACAGGAAATAACGTGTTTGTACTATGACGTGTACTGGGGAGAAGAGGAGAGGACATAGGGGGACTCTGGTACTCTTGGCTGCGCCGGCTGCGACTCCCGCGGGTCGCAAGGGGTGCGAGGGCCCGTCATCGCTGCTTGCAGCTTTAATTATTAGGGCCCGAGCACCGAGTGGTGCGAAGGCCCTATTGTTTTTGTAATGTTTATTATTATTATTATTATTATTATTATTATTATTATTATTATTATTATTCCTCCCAAACAACTGCATTTTTCAACCCCTTCCCATGCTCTAAAACGCCTGAAATTTTGCACAGTCATCAGGTCTGGTGAAAAATTTGATATTTTGTGGTCCTTGTAAATGGGGGGGGCAAAATGGCTCCGCAGCGCCCCCTTGAAATTTTCAAAACCCCCCTCCCATTGGGCTTAGTTTGTCATAGGTGCATGAAAATTGGTACACATGTTGATCATACCGAGACACACCAAAAAGTCTCTTGACACCATGACCTCAACCCAACAGGAAGTCCGCCATTGTGGTCGGAAGTTGGCCATTTTGGCGAATTACACCATTGGTATGCGGACGAACTCGTGCTAGGGATTTCACCCGATCCACTTCATATTTGGTGGACCTCACCTCAAGACCATGATGATCAAAAGTTATCACAGAGTTTTCTCTAAGTTAAAGGGCGTGGCCTCTGTGGCCCGCCAAAGTTTGGTGGCGTTTGGTGAATTTGCCATGACATTTTGAATGGCTCTCACGTCCACATACTTTATCCAAAAATCTTCAAACTTTATGAGCATGATCAGGGCTCTGCCCTGAACGCCTCCATATGTCAAACTCCCGCCTTACTCGTGGCGTCCCCTGCTGGTAACAGGAAATGACCTATTTTTACTCTGAAGTGTACTGCTCCTTAATAGTTGACACCATCGGCTTGGTTTCTGCTCTACAACCTTCCCAACTACTTGGTGAAGCTACATTATAAAGGCCGTGAAGCTGGGTGCAATGGCATCTGTGTGGCGGCGCGGCAACTGACGATCCCTCGCCGTGAAATTACGTTTGGATTTGTAATGACCTTAACCACCTCCTATGATCATAAAAATTCATACACACGTTCTTGGGGGCTGGTCCTAGACTCTGATGGGGTTTTTGTAATTGGGCGGGGCAAAATGGCTCAACGGCGCCCCCTTGAAGATTTAAAATACCCCTCTCCATATGGGTTTTTTTGGAATACAAAGATGAAAATCAGTACACATAAAGAACACTTCGGGACGCACAAAAAAGTCTCTTGACACCATGACCTCAATCCAGCAGGAAGTCAGCCATTTTGTTTTTGGCGGCCAAATTTGAGTGCTTTCCACCATTGGTATGCGGATGAACTCGTGCTAGGGATTTCACCCGATCAACTTCATATCTGGTGGACCTCACCTCAAGACCATGATGATCAAAAGTTATAACAGACTTTTCTCTAAGTTAAAGGGCGTGGCCTCTGTGGCTCGCCAAATTTCGGTGGCGTTTGGTGAATTTGCCATGACATTTTGAATGGCTCTCACGTCCACATACTTTATCCAAACATCTTCAAACTTTATGAGCATGATGAGGGCTCTGCCCTGAACAGCTCCATATGTCAAACTCCCGCCTTACTCGTGGCGCCCCCTGCTGGTAACAGGAAATAACCTGTTTGTACTATGACGTGTACTGGGGAGAAGAGGAGAGGACATAGGGGGACTCTGGTACTTGGCTGCGCCGGCTGCGACTCCCGCGGGTCGCAAGGGGTGCGAGGGCCCGTCATCGCTGCTTGCAGCTTTAATTATTATTATTATTCCTCCCAAACAACTGCATTTTTCAACCCCTTCCCATGCTCTAAAACGCCTGAAATTTTGCACACTCATCAGGTCTGGTGAAAAATTTGATATTTTGTGGTCGTTGTAAATGGGGGGGGCAAAATGGCTCTGCAGCGCCCCCTTGAAATTTTCAAAACCCCCCTCCCATTGGGCTTAGTTTGTCATAGGTGCATGAAAATTGGTACACATGTTGATCATACCGAGACACACCAAAAAGTCTCTTGACACCATGACCTCAACCCAACAGGAAGTCCGCCATTGTGGTCGGAAGTTGGCGATTTTGGCGAATTACACCATTGGTATGCGGACGAACTCGTGCTAGGGATTTCACCCGATCCACTTCATATTTGGTGGACCTCACCTCAAGACCATGATGATCAAAAGTTATCACAGAGTTTTCTCTAAGTTAAAGGGCGTGGCCTCTGTGGCCCGCCAAAGTTTGCTGGCGTTTGGTGAATTTGCCATGACATTTTGAATGGCTCTCACGTCCACATACTTTATCCAAACATCTTCAAACTTTATGAGCATGATCAGGGCTCTGCCCTGAACGCCTCCATATGTCAAACTCCCGCCTTGCTCGTGGCGTCCCCTGCTGGTAACAGGAAATGACCTATTTTTACTCTGAAGTGTACTGCTCCTTAATAGTTGACACCATCGGCTTGGTTTCTGCTCTACAACCTTCCCAACTACTTGGTGAAGCTACATTATAAAGGCCGTGAAGCTGGGTGCAATGGCATCTGTGTGGCGGCGCGGCAACTGACGATCCCTCGCCGTGAAATTACGTTTGGATTTGTAATGACCTTAACCACCTCCTATGATCCTAAAAATTCATACACACGTTCTTGGGGGCTGGTCCTAGACTCTGATGGGGTTTTTGTAATTGGGCGGGGCAAAATGGCTCAACGGCGCCCCCTTGAACATTTAAAATACCCCTCTCCATATGGGTTTTTTTGGAATACAAAGATGAAAATCAGTACACATAAAGAACACTTCGGGACGCACAAAAAAGTCTCTTGACACCATGACCTCAACCCAGCAGGAAGTCAGCCATTTTGTTTTTGGCGGCCAAATTTGAGTGCTTTCCACCATTGGTATGCGGATGAACTCGTGCTAGGGATTTCACCCGATCGATTTCATATCTGGTGGACCTCACCTCAAGACCATGATGATCAAAAGTTATAACAGACTTTTCTCTAAGTTAAAGGGCGTGGCCTCTGTGGCTCGCCAAAGTTTGGTGGCGTTTGGTGAATTTGCCATGACATTTTGAATGGCTCTCACGTCCACATACTTTATCCAAACATCTTCAAACTTTATGAGCATGATCAGGGCTCTGCCGTGAACGCCTCCGTATGTCAAACTCCCGCCTTACTCGTGGCGTCCCCTGCTGGTAACAGGAAATGACCTATTTTTACTCTGAAGTGTACTGCTCCTTAATAGTTGACACCATCGGCTTGGTTTCTGCTCTACAACCTTCCCAACTACTTGGTGAAGCTACATTATAAAGGCCGTGAAGCTGGGTGCAATGGCATCTGTGTGGCGGTGCGGCAACTGACGATCCCTCGCCGTGAAATTACGTTTGGATTTGTAATGACCTTAACCACCTCCTATGATCATAAAAATTCATACACACGTTCTTGGGGGCTGGTCCTAGACTCTGGTGGGGTTTTTGTAATTGGGCGGGGCAAAATGGCTCAACGGCGCCCCCTTGAAGATTTAAAATACCCCTCTCCAAATGGGTTTTTTTGGAATACGAAGATGAAAATCAGTACACATAAAGAACACTTCAGGACGCACAAAAAAGTCTCTTGACACCATGACCTCAACCCAGCAGGAAGTCGACCATTTTGTTTTTGGCGGCCAAATTTCACTGCTTTCCACCACTGGTATGCGGATGAACTCGTGCTAGGGATTTCACCAGATCAACTTCATATCTGGTGGACCTCACCTCAAGACCATGATGATCAAAAGTTATAAGAGACTTTTCTCTAAGTTAAAGGGCGTGGCCTCTGTGGCTCGCCAAAGTTCGATGGCGTTTGGTGAATTTGCCATGACATTTTGAATGGCTCTCACATCCACATACTTTATCCAAACATCGTCAAACTTCATGAGCATGATGAGGGCTCTGCCCTGAACGCCTCCATATGTCAAACTCCCGCCTTACTCGTGGCGCCCCCTGCTGGTAACAGGAAATAACCTGTTTGTACTATGACGTGTACTGGGGAGAAGAGGAGAGGACATAGGAGGACTCTGGTACTCTTGGCTGCACCGGCTGCGACTCCCGCGGGTCGCAAGGGGTGCGAGGGCCCGTCATCGCTGCTTGCAGCTTTAATTATTATTATTAGGGCCCGAGCACCGAGTGGTGCGAAGGCCCTATTGTAATTCTAATGTTTATTATTAGGGCCCGAGCACCGAGTGGTGCGAAGGCCCTATTGTAATTCTAATGTTTATTAGGGCCCGAGCACCGAGTGGTGCGAAGGCCCTATTGTTTTTCTAATGTTTATTATTATTATTATTATTATTATTATTCCTCCCAAACAACTGCATTTTTCAACCCCTTCCCATGCTCTAAAACGCCTGAAATTTTGCACACTCATCAGGTTTGGTGAAAAATTTGATATTTTGTGGTCCTTGTAAATGGGGGGGGCAAAATGGCTCCGCAGCGCCCCCTTGAAATTTTCAAAACCCCCCTCCCATTGGGCTTAGTTTGTCATAGGTGCATGAAAATTGGTACACATGTTGATCATACCGAGACACACCAAAAAGTCTCTTGACACCATGACCTCAACCCAACAGGAAGTCCGCCATTGTGGTCGGAAGTTGGCGATTTTGGCGAATTACACCATTGGTATGCGGACGAACTCGTGCTAGGGATTTCACCCGATCCACTTCATATTTGGTGGACCTCACCTCAAGACCATGATGATCAAAAGTTATCACAGAGTTTTCTCTAAGTTAAAGGGCGTGGCCTCTGTGGCCCGCCAAAGTTTGGTGGCGTTTGGTGAATTTGCCATGACATTTTGAATGGCTCTCACGTCCACATACTTTATCCAAACATCTTCAAACTTCATGAGCATGATCAGGGCTCTGCCCTGAACGCCTCCATATGTCAAACTCCCGCCTTACTCGTGGCGTCCCCTGCTGGTAACAGGAAATGACCTATTTTTACTCTGAAGTGTACTGCTCCTTAATAGTTGACACCATCGGCTTGGTTTCTGCTCTACAACCTTCCCAACTACTTGGTGAAGCTACATTATGAAGGCCGTGAAGCTGGGTGCAATGGCATCTGTGTGGCGGCGCGGCAACTGACGATCCCTCGCCGTGAAATTACGTTTGGATTTGTAATGACCTTAACGACCTCCTATGATCATAAAAATTCATACACACGTTCTTGGGGGCTGGTCCTAGACTCTGGTGGGGTTTTTGTAATTGGGCGGGGCAAAATGGCTCAACGGCGCCCCCTTGAAGATTTAAAATACCCCTCTCCATATGGGTTTTTTTGGAATACGAAGATGAAAATCAGTACACATAAAGAACACTTCGGGACGCACAAAAAAGTCTCTTGACACCATGACCTCAACCCAGCAGGAAGTCAGCCATTTTGTTTTTGGCGGCCAAATTTGAGTGCTTTCCACCATTGGTATGCGGATGAACTCGTGCTAGGGATTTCACCCGATCAGCTTCATATCTGGTGGACCTCACCTCAAGACCATGATGATCAAAAGTTATCACAGAGTTTTCTCTAAGTTACAGGGTGTGGCCTCTGTGGCCCGCCAAAGTTTGGTGGCGTTTGGTGAATTTGCCATGACATTTTGAATGGCTCTCACGTCCACATACTTTATCCAAACATCTTCAAACTTTATGAGCATGATGAGGGCTCTGCCCTGAACGGCTCCATATGTCAAACCCCCGCCTTACTCGTGGCGCCCCCTGCTGGTAACAGGAAATAACCTATTTTTACTCTGAAGTGTACTGCTCCTTAATAGTTGACACCATCGGCTTGGTTTCTGCTCTACAACCTTCCCAACTACTTGGTGAAGCTACATTATAAAGGCCGTGAAGCTGGGTGCAATGGCATCTGTGTGGCGGCGCGGCAACTGACGATCCCTCGCCGTGAAATTACGTTTGGATTTGTAATGACCTTAACCACCTCCTATGATCATAAAAATTCATACACACGTTCTTGGGGGCTGGTCCTAGACTCTGATGGGGTTTTTGTAATTAGGCGGGGCAAAATGGCTCAACGGCGCCCCCTTGAATATTTAAAATACCCCTCTCCATATGGGTTTTTTTGGAGTACGAAGATGAAAATCAGTACACATAAAGAACACTTCCTGACGCACAAAAAAGTCTCTTGACACCATGACCTCAACCTAGCAGGAAGTCGGCCATTTTGTTTTTGGCGGCCAAATTTCACTGCTTTCCACCATTGGTATGCGGATGAACTCGTGCTAGGGATTTCACCCGATCAACTTCATATCTGGTGGACCTCACCTCAAGACCATGATGATCAAAAGTTATAACAGAATTTTCTCTAAGTTAAAGGGCGTGGCCTCTGTGGCTCGCCAAAGTTCGGTGGCGTTTGGTGAATTTGCCATGACATTTTGAATGGCTCTCACGTCCACATACTTTGTCCAAACATCTTCAAACTTTATGAGCATGATGAGGGCTCTGCCCTGAACGGCTCCATATGTCAAACTCCCGCCTTACTCGTGGCGCCCCCTGCTGGTAACAGGAAATAACCTGTTTGTACTATGACGTGTACTGGGGAGAAGAGGAGAGGACATAGGAGGACTCTGGTACTCTTGGCTGCTCCGGCTGCGACTCCCGCGGGTCGCAAGGGGTGCGAGGGCCCGTCATCGCTGCTTGCAGCTTTAATTATTATTATTATTATTATTATTATTATTTGTCCTCCCAAACAACTGCATTTTTCAACCCCTTCCCATGCTCTAAAACGCCTGAAATTTTGCACACTCATCAGGTCTGGTGAAAAATTTGATATTTTGTGGTCGTTGTAAATGGGGGGGGCAAAATGGCTCCGCAGCGCCCCCTTGAAATTTTCAAAACCCCCCTCCCATTGGGCTTAGTTTGTCATAGGTGCATGAAAATTGGTACACATGTTGATCATACCGAGACACACAAAAAAGTCTCTTGACACCATGACCTCAACCCAACAGGAAGTCCGCCATTGTGGTCGGAAGTTGGCGATTTTGGCGAATTACACCATTGGTATGCGGACGAACTCGTGCTAGGGATTTCACCCGATCCACTTCATATTTGGTGGACCTCACCTCAAGACCATGATGATCAAAAGTTATCACAGAGTTTTCTCTAAGTTAAAGGGCGTGGCCTCTGTGGCCCGCCAAAGTTTGCTGGGGTTTGGTGAATTTGCCATGACATTTTGAATGGCTCTCACGTCCACATACTTTATCCAAACATCTTCAAACTTTATGAGCATGATCAGGGCTCTGCCCTGAACGCCTCCATATGTCAAACTCCCGCCTTACTCGTGGCGTCCCCTGCTGGTAACAGGAAATGACCTATTTTTACTCTGAAGTGTACTGCTCCTTAATAGTTGACACCATCGGCTTGGTTTCTGCTCTACAACCTTCCCAACTACTTGGTGAAGCTACATTATAAAGGCCGTGAAGCTGGGTGCAATGGCATCTGTGTGGCGGCGCGGCAACTGACGATCCCTCGCCGTGAAATTACGTTTGGATTTGTAATGACCTTAACCACCTCCTATGATCATAAAAATTCATACACACGTTTTTGGGGGCTGGTCCTAGACTCTGATGGGGTTTTTGTAATTGGGCGGGGCAAAATGGCTCAACGGCGCCCCCTTGAAGATTTAAAATACCCCTCTCCATATGGATTTTTTTGGAATACAAAGAAGAAAATCAGTACACATAAAGAACACTTGGGGACGCACAAAAAAGTCTCTTGACACCATGACCTCAATCCAGCAGGAAGTCAGCCATTTTGTTTTTGGCGGCCAAATTTGAGTGCTTTCCACCATTGGTATGCGGATGAACTCGTGCTAGGGATTTCACCCGATCAACTTCATATCTGGTGGACCTCACCTCAAGACCATGATGATCAAAAGTTATAACAGACTTTTCTCTAAGTTACAGGGTGTGGCCTCTGTGGCTCGCCAAAGTTCGGTGGCGTTTGGTGAATTTGCCATGACATTTTGAATGGCTCTCACGTCCACATACTTTATCCAAACATCTTCAAACTTTATGAGCATGATGAGGGCTCTGCCCTGAACGGCTCCATATGTCAAACCCCCGCCTTACTCGTAGCGCCCCCTGCTGGTAACAGGAAATAACCTGTTTGTACTATGACGTGTACTGGGTAGAAGAGGAGAGGACATAGGGGGACTCTGGTACTCTTGGCTGCGCCGGCTGCGACTCCGGTGGGTCGCAAGGGGTGCGAGGGCCCGTCATCGCTGCTTGCAGCTTTAATTATTATTAGGGCCCGAGCACCGAGTGGTGCGAAGGCCCTATTGTAATTCTAATGTTTATTATTATTATTATTATTATTATTATTATTATTATTATTATTTGTCCTCCCAAACAACTGCATTTTTCAACCCCTTCCCATGCTCTAAAACGCCTGAAATTTTGCACACTCATCAGGTCTGGTGAAAAATTTGATATTTTGTGGTCGTTGTAAATGGGGGGGGCAAAATGGCTCTGCAGCGCCCCCTTGAAATTTTCAAAACCCCCCTCCCATTGGGCTTAGTTTGTCATAGGTGCATGAAAATTGGTACACATGTTGATCATACCGAGACACACCAAAAAGTCTCTTGACACCATGACCTCAACCCAACAGGAAGTCCGCCATTGTGGTCGGAAGTTGGCCATTTTGGCGAATTACACCATTGGTATGCGGACGAACTCGTGCTAGGGATTTCACCCGATCCACTTCATATTTGGTGGACCTCACCTCAAGACCATGATGATCAAAAGTTATCACAGAGTTTTCTCTAAGTTAAAGGGCGTGGCCTCTGTGGCCCGCCAAAGTTTGGTGGCGTTTGGTGAATTTGCCATGACATTTTGAATGGCTCTCACGTCCACATACTTTATCCAAACATCTTCAAACTTTATGAGCATGATCAGGGCTCTGCCCTGAACGCCTCCATATGTCAAACTCCCGCCTTACTCGTGGCGTCCCCTGCTGGTAACAGGAAATGACCTATTTTTACTCTGAAGTGTACTGCTCCTTAATAGTTGACACCATCGGCTTGGTTTCTGCTCTACAACCTTCCCAACTACTTGGTGAAGCTACATTATAAAGGCCGTGAAGCTGGGTGCAATGGCATCTGTGTGGCGGCGCGGCAACTGACGATCCCTCGCCGTGAAATTACGTTTGGATTTGTAATGACCTTAACCACCTCCTATGATCCTAAAAATTCATACACACGTTCTTGGGGGCTGGCCCTAGACTCTGATGGGGTTTTTGTAATTGGGCGGGGCAAAATGGCTCAACGGCGCCCCCTTGAAGATTTAAAATACCCCTCTCCATATGGGTTTTTTTGGAATGCGAAGATGAAAATCAGTACACATAAAGAACACTTCGGGACGCACAAAAAAGTCTCTTGACACCATGACCTCAACCCAGCAGGAAGTCAGCCATTTTGTTTTTGGCGGCCAAATTTGAGTGCTTTCCACCATTGGTATGCGGATGAACTCGTGCTAGGGATTTCACCCGATCAGCTTCATATCTGGTGGACCTCACCTCAAGACCATGATGATCAAAAGTTATCACAGAGTTTTCTCTAAGTTACAGGGTGTGGCCTCTGTGGCCCGCCAAAGTTTGGTGGCGTTTGGTGAATTTGCCATGACATTTTGAATGGCTCTCACATCCACATACTTTATCCAAACATCTTCAAACTTCATGAGCATGATGAGGGCTCTGCCCTGAACGCCTCCATATGTCAAACTCCCGCCTTACTCGTGGCGCCCCCTGCTGGTAACAGGAAATAACCTGTTTGTACTATGAAGTGTACTGGGGAGAAGAGGAGAGGACATAGGAGGACTCTGGTACTCATGGCTGTGCCGGCTGCGACTCCCGCGGGTCGCAAGGGGTGCGAGGGCCCGTCATCGCTGCTTGCAGCTTTAATTATTATTAGGGCCCGAGCACCGAGTGGTGCGAAGGCCCTATTGTAATTCTAATGTTTATTATTATTATTATTATTATTATTATTCCTCCCAAACAACTGCATTTTTCAACCCCTTCCCATGCTCTAAAACGCCTGAAATTTTGCACACTCATCAGGTCTGGTGAAAAATTTGATATTTTGTGGTCCTTGTAAATGGGGGGGGCAAAATGGCTCCGCAGCGCCCCCTTGAAATTTTCAAAACCCCCCTCCCATTGGGCTTAGTTTGTCATAGGTGCATGAAAATTGGTACACATGTTGATCATACCGAGACACACCAAAAAGTCTCTTGACACCATGACCTCAACCCAACAGGAAGTCCGCCATTGTGGTCGGAATTTGGCGATTTTGGCGAATTACACCATTGGTATGCGGACGAACTCGTGCTAGGGATTTCACCTGATCCACTTCATATTTGGTGGACTTCACCTCAAGACCATGATGATCAAAAGTTATCACAGAGTTTTCTCTAAGTTAAAGGGCGTGGCCTCTGTGGCCCGCCAAAGTTTGGTGGCGTTTGGTGAATTTGCCATGACATTTTGAATGGCTCTCACGTCCACATACTTTATCCAAACATCTTCAAACTTTATGAGCATGATCAGGGCTCTGCCCTGAACGCCTCCATATGTCAAAGTCCCGCCTTACTCGTGGCGTCCCCTACTGGTAACAGGAAATGACCTATTTTTACTCTGAAGTGTACTGCTCCTTAATAGTTGACACCATCGGCTTGGTTTCTGCTCTACAACCTTCCCAACTACTTGGTGAAGCTACATTATAAAGGCCGTGAAGCTGGGTGCAATGGCATCTGTGTGGCGGCGCGGCAACTGACGATCCCTCGCCGTGAAATTACGTTTGGATTTGTAATGACCTTAACCACCTCCTATGATCCTAAAAATTCATACACACGTTCTTGGGGGCTGGCCCTAGACTCTGATGGGGTTTTTGCAATTGGGCGGGGAAAAATGGCTCAACGGCGCCCCCTTGAAGATTTAAAATACCCCTCTCCATATGGGTTTTTTTGGAATACGAAGATGAAAATCAGTACACATAAAGAACACTTCGGGACGCACAAAAAAGTCTCTTGACACCATGACCTCAACCCAGCAGGAAGTCAGCCATTTTGTTTTTGGCGGCCAAATTTGAGTGCTTTCCACCATTGGTATGCGGATGAACTCGTGCTAGGGATTTCACCCGATCAGCTTCATATCTGGTGGACCTCACCTCAAGACCATGATGATCAAAAGTTATCACAGAGTTTTCTCTAAGTTACAGGGTGTGGCCTCTGTGGCCCGCCAAAGTTTGGTGGCGTTTGGTGAATTTGCCATGACATTTTGAATGGCTCTCACGTCCACATACTTTATCCAAACATCTTCAAACTTTATGAGCATGATGAGGGCTCTGCCCTGAACGGCTCCATATGTCAAACCCCCGCCTTACTCGTGGCGCCCCCTGCTGGTCACAGGAAATAACCTGTTTGTACTATGACGTGTACTGGGTAGAAGAGGAGAGGACATAGGGGGACTCTGGTACTCTTGGCTGCGCCGGCTCCGACTCCGCTGGGCCCTCGCAAGGGGTGCGAGGGCCCGTCATCGCTGCTTGCAGCTTTAATTATTATTATTATTATTCCTCCCAAACAACTGCATTTTTCAACCCCTTCCCATGCTCTAAAACGCCTGAAATTTTGCACAGTCATCAGGTCTGGTGAAAAATTTGATATTTTGTGGTCGTTGTAAATGGGGGGGGCAAAACGGCTCCGCAGCGCCCCCTTGAAATTTTCAAAACCCCCCTCCCATTGGGCTTAGTTTGTCATAGGTGCATGAAGATTGGTACACATGTTGATCATACCGAGACACACCAAAAAGTCTCTTGACACCATGACCTCAACCCAACAGGAAGTCCGCCATTGTGGTCGGAAGTTGGCCATTTTGGCGAATTACACCATTGGTATGCGGACGAACTCGTGCTAGGGATTTCACCCGATCCACTTCATATTTGGTGGACCTCACCTCAAGACCATGATGATCAAAAGTTATCACAGAGTTTTCTCTAAGTTAAAGGGCGTGGCCTCTGTGGCCCGCCAAAGTTTGGTGGCGTTTGGTGAATTTGCCATGACATTTTGAATGGCTCTCACGTCCACATACTTTATCCAAACATCTTCAAACTTTATGAGCATGATCAGGGCTCTGCCCTGAACGCCTCCATATGTCAAACTCCCGCCTTACTCGTGGCGTCCCCTGCTGGTAACAGGAAATGACCTATTTTTACTCTGAAGTGTACTGCTCCTTAATAGTTGACACCATCGGCTTGGTTTCTGCTCTACAACCTTCCCAACTACTTGGTGAAGCTACATTATAAAGGCCGTGAAGCTGGGTGCAATGGCATCTGTGTGGCGGCGCGGCAACTGACGATCCCTCGCCGTGAAATTACGTTTGGATTTGTAATGACCTTAACCACCTCCTATGATCATAAAAATTCATACACACGTTCTTGGGGGCTGGTCCTAGACTCTGATGGGGTTTTTGTAATTGGGCGGGGCAAAATGGCTCAACGGCGCCCCCTTGAAGATTTAAAATACCCCTCTCCATATGGGTTTTTTTGGAATACAAAGATGAAAATCAGTACACATAAAGAACACTTCGGGACGCACAAAAAAGTCTCTTGACACCATGACCTCAACCCAGCAGGAAGTCAGCCATTTTATTTTTGGCGGCCAAATTTGAGTGCTTTCCACCATTGGTATGCGGATGAACTCGTGCTAGGGATTTCACCCGATCAACTTCATATCTGGTGGACCTCACCTCAAGACTATGATGATCAAAAGTTATAACAGACTTTTCTCTAAGTTAAAGGGCGTGGCCTCTGTGGCTCGCCAAAGTTCGGTGGCGTTTGGTGAATCTGCCATGACATTTTGAATGGCTCTCACGTCCACATACTTTATCCAAACATCTTCAAACTTTATGAGCATGATGAGGGCTCTGCCCTGAACAGCTCCATATGTCAAACTCCCGCCTTACTCGTGGCGCCCCCTGCTGGTAACAGGAAATAACCTGTTTGTACTATGACGTGTACTGGGGAGAAGAGGAGAGGACATAGGAGGACTCTGGTACTCTTGGCTGCGCCGGCTGCGACTCCCGCGGGTCGCAAGGGGTGCGAGGGCCCGTCATCGCTGCTTGCAGCTTTAATTATTATTATTATTATTATTATTATTATTTGTCCTCCCAAACAACTGCATTTTTCAACCCCTTCCCATGCTCTAAAACGCCTGAAATTTTGCACACTTATCAAGTCTGGTGAAAAATTTGATATTTTGTGGTCGTTGTAAATGGGGGGGGCAAAATGGCTCCGCAGCGCCCCCTTGAAATTTTCAAAACCCCCCTCCCATTGGGCTTAGTTTGTCGTAGGTGCATGAAAATTGGTACACATGTTGATCATACCGAGACACACCAAAAAGTCTCTTGACACCATGACCTCAACCCAACAGGAAGTCCGCCATTGTGGTCGGAATTTGGCGATTTTGGCGAATTACACCATTGGTATGCGGACGAACTCGTGCTAGGGATTTCACCTGATCCACTTCATATTTGGTGGACCTCACCTCAAGACCATGATGATCAAAAGTTATCACAGAGTTTTCTCTAAGTTAAAGGGCGTGGCCTCTGTGGCCCGCCAAAGTTTGGTGGCGTTTGGTGAATTTGCCATGACATTTTGAATGGCTCTCACGTCCACATACTTTATCCAAACATCTTCAAACTTTATGAGCATGATGAGGGCTCTGCCCTGAACGCCTCCATATGTCAAACTCCCGCCTTACTCGTGGCGTCCCCTGCTGGTAACAGGAAATGACCTATTTTTACTCTGAAGTGTACTGCTCCTTAATAGTTGACACCATCGGCTTGGTTTCTGCTCTACAACCTTCCCAACTACTTGGTGAAGCTACATTATAAAGGCCGTGAAGCTGGGTGCAATGGCATCTGTGTGGCGGAGCGGCAACTGACGATCCCTCGCCATGAAATTACGTTTGGATTTGTAATGACCTTAACCACCTCCTATGATCCTAAAAATTCATACACACGTTCTTGGGGGCTGGCCCTAGACTCTGATGGGGTTTTTGTAATTGGGCGGGGAAAAATGGCTCAACGGCGCCCCCTTGAAGATTTAAAATACCCCTCTCCATATGGGTTTTTTTGGAATACGAAGATGAAAATCAGTACACATAAAGAACACTTCGGGACGCACAAAAAAGTCTCTTGACACCATGACCTCAACCCAGCAGGAAGTCAGCCATTTTGTTTTTGGCGGCCAAATTTGAGTGCTTTCCACCATTGGTATGCGGATGAACTCGTGCTAGGGATTTCACCCGATCAGCTTCATATCTGGTGGACCTCACCTCAAGACCATGATGATCAAAAGTTATCACAGAGTTTTCTCTA
This sequence comes from Toxotes jaculatrix, assembly GCF_017976425.1. Lineage (NCBI taxonomy): Eukaryota > Metazoa > Chordata > Actinopteri > Toxotidae > Toxotes > Toxotes jaculatrix. The sequence goes on along the minus strand of NC_054416.1, from coordinate 14,769,712 downwards.
AGTTACAGGGTGTGGCCTCTGTGGCCCGCCAAAGTTTGGTGGCGTTTGGTGAATTTGCCATGACATTTTGAATGGCTCTCACGTCCACATACTTTATCCAAACATCTTCAAACTTTATGAGCATGATGAGGGCTCTGCCCTGAACGGCTCCATATGTCAAACCCCCGCCTTACTCGTGGCGCCCCCTGCTGGTCACAGGAAATAACCTGTTTGTACTATGACGTGTACTGGGTAGAAGAGGAGAGGACATAGGGGGACTCTGGTACTCTTGGCTGCGCCGGCTCCGACTCCGCTGGGTCGCAAGGGGTGCGAGGGCCCGTCATCGCTGCTTGCAGCTTTAATTATTATTGTTATTACATTGTTATTACATTATTATTACCACTAGCAGCAGTATAGTAAACTTAACATAACCGTGAAAATGATGAAACTAGCAAAACAAAAAAATTGCTGAGGCAACTTCAGCTTCTTTTTTTTAGGTTGAAGGAGGAAGGAAAAGCAACTCAGATGGATTCCAACTTTAGATACTGCCCTGTATGTATCAGCATCACCAGATTCAGGTCAGGAATCACACTGTAAGTTACAGGAGAAGTAAACCTGCTCCTACAGTTCTTGCTCATTGTTCCATACTGTATAACAATGACTGATAGCCACAAGAAGCAAGAGGTCTTATTTAGTATTTAATATCTGACCATTAGTACAGCTGCACAGCAGTGAGTAAAGGGGCTTCATATCATTAAAGCACAGAGTTGCTGTTACACACATTTCTGAAAACAACAAATAGCAGTAATATGCAGCATTTGTACAGTATATGGAAAGTATATGTAAAGACAGTATATGTAAAGATGAAGACCATAAATGCTGTTCTGTAATCAATGCGTTCAAAACCCCTCTTTACAAATGCTCTGTGAATTAGGAAACAAATTCAGAACGCTTGATAGGTCTTCAGAATAAACCCTGTGTCACTGTTTGTTAAAGACACTATTAAATGTAGGACTGGCAGTTTTCTTAATCATTTGCCCAGTTAGTCTGAATTAGAGTAAATTCATTTGTAGATTATTGTGAAATATGACAACACTTCACACCTTCAACACCTCACACTAACTGAAGGGGAATTCATGAATTAAAGGCCGGGTTAAGAACCATGTTTAGTCCCAGCTCCTTGGCTCAGTGGAGGATCAGACTCCTGCTGCTCTCCAGGCTTGAGTGGCTCTTTGGTGCTCCCCTCTGGTGCAGCCACAAACTTTACTGACATTAAGAGCAGATGGAAACAGATTCAAACAGAAATTGAATTATGTGCTGGGTGTAATGTGTGAATTGTGTTTCTCAGCTGATCATAAATAACCAGCTCAGTCTTTTTTTTTTCAGGCTGTAGCTAATAGGCAATTACTTTTTGGATCATAATAATACTACTAATAACATAATACTAATGTGTTTTCAATCTAGTAAAATGTCATTTATACAGCTAATAATAAACAAAGTAATAACAACTACTGTGTTGTGCTGTTTGGTTCCTACTGGCTTGTTTTCATTTTACATTCTCACAATACATTGGTCTTCTTGCACTCCTCATTTTTTCACCTCAAGTGGTTTTATGAGGTACAAACAGGTGTGTAATGGGATCTATGGTGTACCTGGCTGATGTTCACCTCCTCTGACAGTTTATGAAGTTGTAGGAACTCTGTTAGAGTTTGCATTAGCCTTAGATCAGGGTGAAAGAAAGAAAGAAAGAAAGAAAGAAAGAAAGAAAGAAAGAAAGAAAGTATTCTTGCCCTATACGCATGTTCTTGTGCTTCGACGTCCAATACAATGTTTGTTTGAAGCGTTTGATTTATAAAGATAAGAAATTTGTTCTTAATCCTGAGTTTGTCTTGTCAAGTTTTATAAATCGTCCACTGGTAGTGAAACATATGAGTTCACTTCAAGTCTACTCAAAGTCCAGTTAAAGGTATATTACAAGTACAAAAAAATAGAAACCTAGTAGTTTACTTTAGAGTGCAAAAACAAGATATAAATAGTGAAATATATGTATGATGTTAAGTTCGCTTGCAGAATAAAAACTATTAAACAAGTAGTTTACTGTGCGTGGACTTAAACATCTTCATTCATAAACTAGAAAATGACCTACAGGTACATAACTAGTACACTAACAGTGTACTAAAAGTTCACTTGTAGTATAGTTCACAGTATAGTTCCAGTACAAAAATAAAACTTTATTGTAAACTGGTTGTGTACTCAAAGTTCACACCGAGGGCAGAAAACCATAGAGCGCAGATGCCTTCGTCATACACACTCCGGTGCAGCAGGGGGCAGTATGCACCTGCTATGATGGTTTGGACTTTACACTCGAAGCAGCTGCTTGTACCGTGGACTGTACAGACATGATGGGGACAGACTCTGATCACTTCCAAACAGTCCCGCTGTCAGAGTCTCAGTCCTCCTTCTCCGGTCAGCCTTACTCCGTGTCCGTGCTTAAAGCTGGATACTGCGTCCCCCAGTCCGACGGGACGTTTAGAGCCGACGGGACCATCACCCTCATAACCGGACCTAAGACTATTCTGGTGGACACGGGGGGACCGTGGGACCGGGACTTTCTTCTCAAGTCTCTGAAAGACAAGGGCCTGGAACCGGGGGACGTTAACGTGGTCGTGGGGACTCATGGACATTCAGACCACGTAGGAAACCTGACTCTGTTTCCATCAGCGGTGATGATTGTAGGATATGACGTCAGCGAAGGGGACACGTACCGCCCCAACAAGCTGGGAGACGGACACGCTTTTATTATTGATGAGCATGTAAGTGTCTAAGTTCATTTAATCAAGTAAAATTTAAGCTTATTTCCTAAATAAACTTTTCGGTGTACTTGTCAGTGTAAGCCAACTTTAAGTAAGCCCGACTTTGTTAAGGAAATCTCTGATAAGTTAATTAAAAGTAGACTGAGAGCACACCTGAATAAACTTACTTTTTTTGTAAGGGTGTCCAGAAAACCAACAAGCTATTAACTTGGTGTCATTCTTGTATCTCATGTCGGAGATGTTGGCAGAATTTTGGAACATCAGAGGCTAGGAGTCCAAATTCCCCTGTGCAATTTTTTTCCCCGCTTAATGCTCTTGCAGAGTCTTTCTATTTCAGTCAGAGAAAATCCCTCTATAATATTTAAATTTACTTTGCCTTGAGCCAGTCAAATTTAGTCAGCATTCAAAGCTCACAGTGTAAACGTGGTCGGTAAATTCCTCCTCGGGTTGTTAAAAACCAACATTTGTTTAAGCAACACTGAGGATGTAACCTCTGTATCTTCTCTGTGGGACAGGCAACAAATACTGTGAGTCTTTGTTTCTACACATTCATATTGTGGGAGTTAAAAGAGATGAGACCAAAGATCTTCAGTTCAGATTTTGAGTAAGTCAGTTTAGTTGTTACTTAACATAGATATTTAGTTGTTCATGTGTGGTGTGAAAGTGGTTTCAGTATTAGAATATTTCCCGGTAAGGCCGTACACTAAAGTTCACACAGGAATGAATTCATACCGCTTCCTGCTTCACAATAAACAGACATCAGTATGTCATTTTGATCATCAGATGTGAAATGCAGTTCACACTCAGAGAAAGCTCTTTGTGTTACAACCAAGGACTCAGGGGTTTAAATGAAAAGGTCTGGGTTGGTTCTCATTGATCCAGGTCATAGTTGTCCTATGGGCTGATTTGAAGGCACCTGGGCTTGCTGTTTGAATCTTTAGAGACTCTCATCCGAGAAGCGTCTTCGGTTCTGGAGACTGGTTAGAGAGGCCAAACATTTAAACACATTCCCTTCCCTGCCTAGTGGGCGGTTCCCTGAGAGCTATCGGAACCACTTTGTGGAACTATTCACACCTTTGGACAGCACCTGTTGAGCTGCACCAAGCAGACTTGTTGCCACATGAAACTTAGCATCATGTGAGTCATTCGAGTCACATGAGCCCACATGCGGATGGGTTAGTCATCTGGGGAGGGGTCTAACTGCGTTATAGGTGGGTGACAGTTGGTGTCTCGTGTATGTTCTGTCTTGACATAGATGGCTTCCTTGATTCGTCTCTCAAACCATCTATGTTCTATTTTCAATCACCAATGGTTTCAACGACCATCCTAGGCACCCCTTCAGGTGCTAACGAGTCTATTAGAGGCAGCTCAACAGGTGCTCCCCAAAGGTGTGAATGGCTCGACTAAGTGGTTTCAAGAGACTATGTAAAAACTGATGCCGTCTCTCTTCTCCTACAGGTATCTGTAGTTCCCTGTCCGGGCCACACGGGTCAAGATGTCAGCGTTCGGGTGAAGGGAACCTCAGCGGGCACAGTGCTGGTTGCAGGGGACTTATTTGAGTGCTGCTCAGACGAGGACAGCTGGCGGGATTTGAGCATGAACACTGCGGCACAGGAGGTGAGCCGCCTAGAGGCGTTGCGCACCGCCGATGTCATCATACCAGGACATGGACTCCCGTTTAGAGTCCTCAGGAACTGAAGAACCAACCCCTGGAGATAAGTTTGGGGTGTTGTAAGGAAGTGACCACACTGATGTTAGTTGGAGGTTTACAACTTAACTGCTGCTGGACATAGTGTCATCACACTGCGAGCTTGACTGACATTTACTGAACCCACCTGTATTCACCCCTGTAACAACATGTGGACTCACAAAGTGGAGATCAGTGAAACCAGATGTTCAGCTGCTGTTAAACTACCTTCATCTGCGCTCAGAGTGGGATGTTGACACTGAAACGCAAAACGTGGGACAGTAAATTTAATACATTTTAACTGCAAATAAAATGTGTTTAACTATAAATATACACTCGCTGAGCATTTTATTAGGAACACCACACTAACACTGTGTTGTTCCTCCTTTTGCTCTCATGGATCCACCAGATGTTGGAAACCTTCCTCTGAGCTTCTGCTCCATGTCGACACGATTCATCACATCATGCTGCCAATCTCCCGTTCTACCACATCCCAAAGGTGTTCTACTGGATTCAGGTCTGTGTGGTTAGAGACAGATTTTCCCAGGAGAGCAGGAGCAGGTTGTGTGGAGTTGTCACCAGGTCTAAGGCGAGGGAGATTCCGGCCCTACCAGTGTTGGAGAAACCAGAGATTGTTCAGTCAGACCCAGTAGTATTTGGAGACAGTAACAGCTGCTTCTCTCCCAGCAATTAGAGCAAGGCCCATGTCTGTATCACTGGACGTTGGGAGTTCAGCACAAGAGCCAGGCCATTGCAGAGGAAGACAGGCTGGCGTCACACAAGGAGCAGGTTTGGGATTGGCTACAACTGTCACCTGAACAGCCAGAGAACATATGGGGTCCCATGGGCACCGTCATTTCGGTTTCAAACAGGAAGGAGTCCGCTGACGTTAAATCTTCGGTAGGTAATTCATTTATTGGCCACTAGAGGTCCGTCTCTAAAAAGATATGTGAAATATCAAATCAGGCTGTGAGTCTGTTATTTACATTAAAATAATAATTTGTGTTTTCGTACCCAAGAATATAATTAATCACATAAATGTTTAAGTCCACAAACAAAACACCAGCAATGACTGTATTTTTTTTTAATCTCTGTATTGCATAAATCCGTAGTCCACTTCTGTCTCTCTCCTCTTAGTCACTTTTCTGATGACTGTTTGACTCTCTGTTCATAATAATGAACTGAATCCCACCTGTCTTTGTTTGGGGCACTGTAAGAGTTGTACTCTAAATGTCATTCAGTTCAAATTCATTTAAAATTTACATTATTCGATTAGACCTGAAGCCTGTGTCTGAAATAAAAGAAAAATGAAAATAAAGGTGGAATATAAAAGCTTTGTGGGCTACATGTTCAAGTCAAGTCTGTAGAAAACAGCAAACACTAACTATAGAGAGAGGAGAGAGGGAGATCATAAGATTGGTCAACTTCCTGTGCTGAGTCTCACACGCCAAGAGCGTGAGAGATGCAACTGTCAGTATGCTGGGGTGACAGCCACACACTCTTCTTCTTCTTCTTCTTCCTCTGGATCTTGTGCTTTTTTTTTTTTTTTTTGGATCATCCAACAGGTAAAGACAATGCTGTTCATTGCTCATTTCTGCATTTGCTGTGAATTGTACCAGCACATTCATTGAATTCATTTTCATTATGAGGCACAAATCTTTCAAAAGGGGGAAAAAAGTCGCACACTGGTGGAAAATTACTCATGTGTGTTCCTGTGTCACACACACACACACACATTGATTCAGCCTGAGAATTACAGAATTGTAGAATTTCATATTCAGAGATGTGAGAAGAATTATTACAAATAAATGCAAATAAAAAAGCCTTGACGGCTGGATTTTTAAATTTTTTTTTTACCCACCAGGGTTGCATAAAAAATATTTAAATGTTTACCAGCCAAAGAGATGAATTACTGATGAAAATATCATAAATACATGTCATAGTATTACAAGTCAGTTTTATTTATTTTGTGCGAAATGATAACAGAAATTCTAATCACACGGGAGTTCTGCTTTCTGCCAGGAACATGAAAAGAGACCTTTTCCTCTTACACAATGATGCTTACAATTCTGTTTGTTAGACTATGCTGAAAAACATTAAATAAATACAATTTTGATCCATCTGATGGAACTTCTTTTTAGATTTAGTATTTAACAGGATATGTTATGTAAGTGTGAAACATCCCTCAGATTTTGTATTGATTTGATTTGATTCTTAATATGATGTTGCGCTGCAACATCCTACATGTACGGTGTGAGATGTTGTGCTTATGTGGGACACACCTAATCCCCCCGGGCCCCAGATACTGTACTTTTTGTACATATATTTTCTATTTTCCTTCTTTTAAGGTATTAAAAGACTGAAAATGGTGGTCATTTTTTTATTAAATCTATCTTTTTAGATAATTTTACTTTATTTTACTGCATGTTATTAGTCTTCCGTCCTTTGGTGTGAGGTATATGGCCTCTGTGAAGCATATTCAGCAGCAGATAAACACAGGCAGTGGTCACCTTCAAAAAAAAAAAAAAAAAGTGTTGTTGGGAGGAGTGCAGGAAAACAGAATGTAGAATAGTTCTCAGTAGAGTGCAAACTTCTGTTCTCTTAATGCTAAGGAAGAAAACGCAAATGATAAAAAAAAAAAAAAAATCTGGGATCCTCCCATTTAAGTGCATCTACACCAAAATTGAACAGCTTCTCCCCTGGCCTGTGCTCCATCCCTCCACCAAGTTTGGTGCAAATCAGTTCAATACTTTTCACATAATCGTGCTGACAAATAAAAAAAAAGACGCGGGGGTGAAAACACAGCCTCCCCGGAGGAGGCAGTGAACATGAGTTGGTCAAATAAGGAGGAACTATCTTTAGAGGGAAAGCATGTCACCAAAAATGGTGACAAAACCCTGACAGGCTTCACTTCATCAGTGCTGGAGAAGCAAGCTGTGTTTTCTCTCAAAATATGAGAGAACACTCACTTCATGATCAGTGGATGTCAGATCTATACAGTACGATAGGCCTATGATGTGGTTAATCTAGCTATGATAGATGTTTTCATTATTACAGTGTATGAAATGAGTTGTCACACTATAACAGTGTGACAACAGATGCGGCCCTCAGGAGTTGGTAGGGACCAAAAACTGAGAAATAAGAGACTGAACTTTTATTTGTCACATATGAATAAAAACACCTAGTTAGCTCAATTGATAGAACACGAGACTCAATCTCTCGTGGTTGTGGGTTTGAACCCCACTCCAGGTGATATGAATAGAAACACCTCTAAATGATGTGTGTGTGTGTGTGTGTGTGTGTGGGTGCACCCAAAACGCAGTGAGATGCAGTTGAGATCTAATCACTCAGACCACATTCAGAGGAAGTCTGGGCTGTATATGGCTAAATTCTTATATGAGTGCAACAGCAAATATGTCTCATGACACACTCGAAGGACTCAACCGACATCCTCAGCATACGTGGAAACATACAGCCATTTGCTTTCTCAAATGGTTTGAGCTCACTCTTTGTACGACGTTTGAAAAATTTCAAAAAGCTTGTAGAAATATATCATGAGCGCATCAAAACGCTCGGTTTGACTGGAACATGCCAAAGAACTGAGCCAGCATGTGTTAGTTTGTGTTATTTCCTGTTTTATTTTGAAATATTCACCTTTCGTCTCATTCCAGATTCACTTCCCTTCCTGCTCTCGTGTGTTTCCTGCCTGTTTCGTTACCTGCTCCTCCCTAATGTGTTTCACCTGCGTCGCCATGCTTGGTGGATCAGTCTTACCTGTAATGATATCTGTTCGTTGTGTACAATTAGATTTGCTTTTTAGTGGATTAAACATAATTACTGGATCCTTAGCAACCTAGGCATGAAAATGAGCGGCTGTTCCTGATGAGTGCTTAAACTGTGGAACCCAGGAGGAGAGACTCTTCTATAACCCAACTATTTAAACAATGTCTACAGTGTGTCATATCTATCCTTCTGAGACTTTTTCTAAATACTCTTCTCTGTCTTCTGTCCCTCAGGTCAATATGTCCAACAACACCACTCACTGCCCCAACGTCAGCACATACGAGTTCAACATCTTTGCCGTGTGCACGTACTCCTTCATCTCCATCGTGGGCCTCATTTTTAATTTGATGGCGCTGGCCTTTTTTTTCAGACACACCAAATCCAGATCACAAACCATTGTCTACATGACCAATCTGGCCATAGCGGACACACTGCTCATCCTCACGTTGCCCATGAGGATCTACCACCATCTAGGTTTCACTGGTCTTCCTCAGTGGCTGTGTGACGCCCTTGGTTTGGTCCTGAAGGCCAACATGTACGGCAGCATCTTCCTCCTTACTTGCATTTGCTTTGACCGTTGCGTGGCCGTCAGCTTTCCTATGGCAGAGCGTGTCCAGAAAGGGAGACAGAAAGCACCTCTGATCTGTCTCGGAGTATGGTTGTTCACCTTCGGAGCCAGCCTGCCGATCTACTTCTCCAAACTCAAAGAAAATTCCAATGTGACATGTTACACGTGTTTTGAAAGCCAGCCAGTCTACTCTACACAACCTGTGGTGGTTTCAGTCACATTGTTTGTGGGGTTTGGGATTCCATTTGTAATTATGCTGATCTGCTCCTGGGGTTTGCTTCGTGCTGTCCAACAAAGCACTGTGGCCCAGACCAGCCTCGTGGACAGCAGAAAGATCCAGAGGATGGTTGCTGCCAGCCTTCTTATTTTCCTGCTCAGTTTCCTCCCGTACCATGCAACCCTGCTTTTCCTCTGTCTGCACAAAAACAATATATCATCCTCCATGCTGACTGCATACCAATATAGCCTGATAGCGGCATGCCTCAACACAGTACTAGATCCCATTGCATATTATTTCACCACAGAAACTTTCAGGAGGAATGTAGACATAAGTGCTGTTCAGAGAATGTTCCTTTTGAATAGTCAAAGTTCTGAAATGGGAAACAGGAGCAGAGTGCCAAACAGTAGCTAAAGGGCTGCTGAAGAACCGAGCCATGCTACCATCCATCCATCCATCCATCCACCATTTGTCTATACCGCTTATCCTCTTAAGCGGTCACAGGAGTGTGGGCTAAAGCCAATCCCAGGAGACTTTGGGCAAGATGCGGGGTACACCCTGAACAGGTCTCCAGTTTATCACAGGGCTGACATACAGAGACAAGCAATCATTCACTCTCACATTCACAACTATGGACAATCTGGCGTAGTTGTGGCAACAGTGCTAACCACTGTGGCCTATTGGTGCCACCATCCAAAACCCTCAAACTTGGTTATCAACAAAACCATTAGAACCTTTGTTTTTACTTTATAAATGCAGGGATTAATTTAAACATCAGAATGGAGGAGCTATGAGGAGTAATGACTGATTTTCTTTTTGGGAACATACATTTGTGTTATCACTGTGCAGCCTCCTTACTTGTTGGGTTCTTTCATAAAGTTACAAAAACAAATGATCAGACACAACCCCAACACTCCTGTAGTTGGAAAGCTGATTGAACTGCTAATATATTTATTGTGTTTTGTATAATTTTGTATAGTGTGTTTTGTATCTGTATATCCCACTTTCATGGAAGTCTACCTGCTAAGAAGTTACTCAGCCAATAAATGCTATGATATGTAGCAGTGAGTTTTCTATACTTTTATTCTATACTTTTATGTATAATACATACATGTATATACATTCTTTGTGCTATTGTGACAATAGACACAAAAATGTGTTATTTATAACCATATAGAAAGAGTTATTTATAACCATATAACCAACCACAGCGACACGCTAGGGTAAGGGTGCTAAGTGATTTTAAAAAATGCCATAGACCAAGCAGAAAAGATTTAATAAATCTTTTCTAAATTCTGCTTTTTGCTACACTCAAGCTCCACATGAGGAATCATGAGAAACATTTCTTCTAACAGTGCTAAAATGGGTTCTGCTTAGAACTCTCTTGGCAACAAACCCCAGGCACCTTTAAAAACAAAGGATTCTCAGTCAACCAGGGCATAGCATGTAAGAGCCAGAGCCAACTGGCCAACTTCCAAATTCCAATTAAAATCTGGCTGAAAATATTTGATAGTGTTATCCCACCCACTGAACTATATGTTAGTGAAGTATGGGATCCATTCAAGAATAAACTAAAAACCAAAGTTGATCAGGATGTTATCTGTCCCTAAACAGAGATTATGACGTGGCAGCATGTCTGTGAGCTGTCATCAGGGTCAGAGATATCTGACCACCAGATATCAGGAACCACAAAAAAAAAAATTCATGGTAACTCAAAGAGCTCAACACAACATGTGGTCTCTGTTCCACTGGCGAGGCTGAGACAGAGATACACCTCCACTGAATGAATCAGTCGTTCAGTGAAATATTAATTATTCCAATATACTAATTCCACATTTCAATGAACTACATGACGTCTTAAAGTTCAAAATACTTTCTGCTTTTCTGCTTGCCACAATCTGAGACACACACACACACACACACACACAATATACTGTAAATACATAATTAATTCACATATCATTCTTGATGTTATTTACTTGTTCTTTGTTGTGTATGTGGCTAAATTCATGCCAATAAAGCACCTCAAACAAAGACACACAGACAGACAGTAGTCTAGTATAACATGTTTTTGTCACAGTGCAATATGTGTTTTTTTTTTTTTTTTTTTGTTTTTTTAAACTAAGATGGCAGCATCTGCTTTCAAACCACAACTTACGCCGTACACCATAAGTGTCAACAGCATGAAAGGTATGTCAGGCTCACCTTAACCTCAGCCAGCATGGTTGCCTTCCTGCAGGCGCTTCACGTTTTTCCACCCGAGCTGTGTCTGACACTCTCTATGTGGTTAGGCCAGCCCATTTCGTTCCTCTTCTCACATCATCGAGCGCACACTGAGCCCCAGTGCTGGTTTCTGTTCATCTGAGTAAACAAAAGAGGAGCAGAGAGAAACTAAACCAGAATACTTTTAGGGTGAAGGTTCATTCATCGTGGTCTAAAACAAGAAGCAATATGGCACGACACTCTCCACTCGTCATCCTCTACCCTCTTTCAAAAAAAAATGAAACACACGCACACACACGCACACACAAAGTCCTACATATACCAGGTCTGCATTGGTTTGTATTGCCTCCAGAAAATAATAATATGCTTTTAAGTCCAAAATGAAAAAGACTGTTTCAGCTTTCTTATGTCTGACTGACAGTCATATACGAAAGCTGGACGCATTGCAGCCTTACATACTGCTACAAAGTCACTTGAGAACTGTGTCACAGAGTTTAGCTGTGTGCAGTGCATGTGGTTACTGGCTTACCGCAGCTGTACGCGCTCTCACTGCTGAGACCGTTCAGTGCTGCAAACCAAGCGTGTTCAACTCCGTGGATTAGACACCAAGAAGTCCACCAAGAACTTTCACGATCCGGCAAGGAGCTCGGTTTCAAGTACCAGCTGGGATTAAGGGGAAATGGGGATGGGGAGAGCACGAGAAGGTGGATCTGGTAGTCAGGTGACTGGGACAGGGAGGAAAGTGTAAGGACATCTGGTGGGCTAATGGAGAGGAAACAGAGACAGGAGGCTCAAAAGAAACAGGGCTTAGACAGGAACCATGACTCCAGCAGTTTTTTTTGATAGTTTAACAATTTAATTCAGACATGGTACAATAAACACAAGAGTGTAGAGTTTTTTTTTTATTTTTTATTTACTGCACCCAATTTTATGTATGTTTTAATAACCTCAAAATCTCAAAACAGAGCTGCCAATAATCAGAGCTGGTTTTGTCAGCAGGTGTTTATGAAGGTGAGAAACCTGAAGCGGTTGGTGGTGAACCGAGGCAAATATATAAATAAAACTGACCTCACTTGGCTCCCTATTTGTAATAATGATAATGAAAATGACTTGGTTTAAAGATTATTGTGTGTGTGTGTGTGTGTGTGAAATGCACTGATGTGCCAACAAAGGCAGTAAAAATGTAGTAGTAGGTTTCTGACAAAAAAAAAAAATGCTTTGCAAAGGCTTTATGAGGAAGGAAATGTCTTGGATATGTTTGTTTGACCTCAGAGACGCATTGCAAGTCATCTTGGTGAGTTAATAATTAGAAAACAGGCAAGAACTCTAAAAGTAGGACTCAGACACGGGACAGATAGGGTTCAGCCAAAGGTGGTTCATTGTAATTAGACCAGACCAGGTGTCCAGGAAGCAGGTGAGTGAAGAAACGGGGTCTTTGCTCTGCTGGCTGAGGGCGTGGTTGATGAGGTGATTTGCCACAGGTGAGCAGAATACACACACACACACACACACACACACACATTGTAACACACAATTGTATTTATATCCTTGTGAGGACACTCATTGACATAATGCATTCCCTAGCCCCTTACCTCAGCCATCTGAACTGAATGCCTAACCCAAACTAAAACCCAATTCTAACCCTAACCTTGAAACCAAGTCTTAACCCTCAAGACATTATTTTGAAAATTCACCATAACACAAACCGTCTTCCTGTGATCAGATACTTAGATTCAAAAATATAATAGATAGTGATGTTTTCATCATCTCTTATCAGCAGGCACAAGATGATTAGACTCCGATTAGAACAAATCAGAACAAGACTGTGAGTTCTCAGGGCTCAGCGCATCAGCACCCTGGAGCAGTAGCTCTTTGATATTGCTTCAAATGAGCTTACGAGAGTCAAAGGGTGTTTTACAGTCTAATGAATAATTCACAGATAAGGCGCTAATGTAACGGATCATGCTAAAATGAGAGAACTCGTAACTGTAATCAGTGAACACGGCGACCTGAAAGGTTTTATACCAAAATTCACAAGATATTTAAACCTGCAATAATGTCAGTTTTTTTTTTCTAATATGGTTGTTTTCTGGATATTCAGCTAACTTCTCCAACAAATAAACCCAAAGTGAATTCTGTGGATCTGCTTTTTGTGTGTGATTTACCTTGACCTTGAAGACAATGCAGACTCAGATTCAACTGTCCAACATGGACATCATTAACCAGGGTTACAAAGCTGGGTTGTAAATGTATTTGTTTCTATAGCACTTTTCACAGATGAAAATCACAAAGAGTTGCACAAACGAGGACCGACGGACTGGAACGCAAGGTCACATCTAGACCTGAATGATCGACCCAAGGAGTATGGAGTTAAACGATCACAGATATATTTAGGGGCTTGTCTATGTATTTCTCTAAAAGTCAGAGCTAGTCTCTCGCTCCTTTGAAACTAACTGCATTTGAAGGGCAAGTAAGTTGTCTGAGGTAAGTTTGTGGAATGGGAGGAAGAGGAAGCTTAGACATCTGTCATGAATATATTGTTCTATACATTAGTAGAAACTAATTTGAGCGTGTGACTGTGCAGCATCATCACCCCCATTTTCACTTACATCAGATTTTATCAGTCATTTGGTTAAATTGGATTCATTTCAGAAGCGGAAATATCGCTGTCACGGTTCAGCTTTTCACTCAGCTTCAGGGTGGGAGTGAAGAAACCCATAGGAAGCGATGAAGAGAAACAGAAGTAAACTCGAGGTGCCTCTCAACAAAAGGGCGGGAGCTGCTTGTTGAGCTTTACCTTCTGCTTTTGCTCGTGTCTGCAAGTTTTAAGAAACAGATACATATGATAGAGAAGTATGCTCAGTTCTTGTGTCTGTGGTTTCCTGTGTTTGTTGAATGTTTGTAAGAATATGCATGTAAATGATCTGAGGAAATACAGGCGACGCATCAGAGGTCAGACATCGAGGCTCCATCACTACAGCAGTTAGTCGGTCACACCTCTTAAAGGAACTGGTTTGTGCTGCACTTCTGAAAAATACCCTTTTGTGGTTGCAAGTGTGTGTGTGTGTGCGTGTGTGTGTGTGCTGTTCCTCTGTTAAACCACAGAAAAAGTGACTCCACATAAAAACCAAAACGGTGAGATAGTGGCGAAGAATGAATACGATGTCAAAAAGCAATTTCCATGCCCACATTTTCAGCTAGCTCTGAGCGTCTTATCAAAATTCTACATTGACGTTTTAATAAAACGTAAGTTTCCTGTTTTTATCCGTACATGCAGCAAAATATCTCTATTTTTTTTTTTTTTTTTTTTTTTTTGCAGTGAAAATTTACGCAGTGTTTCAACACACAAACACAACACATTGAAGAGGAGAGTTGTGATTGAGCAGATCTCACACAGTCAAACTCACATCTGATTTGAAGCGAGTCCAAGTTGTTAGTAGGTTAGTTGGTTTCAGTGAGGAAGTGATTGCTACATCACTGCTTCAGCCAATGCAGGACACACCCACCCATCCACATTTTTTTCATCATGTTTAAATCAGTTTCTGGTAGTTTAACCCAATATTTTGGGTTAAATTGATGGTTACGGCAAAAAAAAAAAAAAAAGAAAAGAAAAAAGTACGTGTACTGAAAAAGAAGCTGAAATGTTCATCCAGTTTCTGAAATACTAATGTAGAAATGTTACTCTGCATTTTCAGTATTGTCCAGGAAATCTCGTCACTCTTGTTTTGGTTTCTGATGGTTGGTTTTATTTTGAAGGCCTAGGTCTCATGTATCTTGGCTCAGTCTACTTCCGGTCTTTGTCTGGTTTCCCTCCTTTTTTCATTGCCTGCCCTGCCCTAACTGGTTTCACCTGTTGCCTGTTGCTCCTCTGCCTACATTACCTCCTGGACTTGTCCTGGATTTCCCTTTTTTTTTGTTTGACCTCAAGTAATAACTCCTGAGTTTTGTGGGACTCGTGTTTGGTTTTTCTCCATCAGGGAATGACTTTTGGTTGCTTGAGCTTTGATTTCCTGGCCCTGGTCTCGTTCCAGTGATTTTGAGTTTTAAAATAAAAGACATTATTTCTGTTCGTCTTGGGGTTTCTGCATTTGGGTCCTCTTCTGAGTTTGCCCCCTTTAACAACAAGAAACTAGTTTAACGTTTGTTGAAAAGGCGGATTAACTTAATATCATGAACAAAAGGATCAGCTCAGGTTTTTTTTTTTTTTTTTTTTTTTTTTTTTTTTAGATCTAACTTATTTTTTAACATTTTTATTTTTAAGCCTATTATTCTTGCTTATTACCTTTAGTAGTCATTATCTATTAGTTAGTTTCTTTATTTTTATTAGTGTTGATCATTTTGTTTTGCCGTGTACACGTGGAAATTTCAATTTAAAAAAATCTTGAATCTTGAGCGACAAAGTCCACGTTCAGAGGACACTGGGGTGGATGGGTAACCATGTCAACACAGGTAATCTGTGATGTGACACTGTCAGTGTTTTTTTTAGTTACTGGGACAACAGAGACACTGAGTCCACTCTGATTGTACAGAGGTGTTAAAGAGTCAGGTGTCTTCCCTCACCAATGCCTGAGCAAAGGCACTTTCTTGCAAATAAGGTCTTCAAATAGACAAGAAGTCTTCATTACTTCTCATCTATAAAAAGGAGAAATCCACAAGTCCTGTACATGACTCTCATTTTTTTTTTAACCTACAACCTTGAACGCCTTTGCTCATCATCTGCAATATGAAAACATTTCCACAGAAATGAAACTATAAGATGGCGTCTTGGTTATAGCTCAGCTGAGAAATAATACCACACCGCACAGTGTTTCTCCTGCGGGGCTAACGATGGTGCTGTCACCCATCTCTACTTCACAGTTAGTTTTGAGGTTTAATCATTTTAAAAGTCCACTCTTTAGCTGTACACTGTGAGGCAGCTAAAACAAAAACAGAGAGAACTTTCTGAGTCAACCTCAGGAAATATGAGTCAACTTGGGTCTTTTCGGCTATAAGAGAAATTGATCGTTTCCTGCTTCCAGTGTTTTCTTTGTTTTTCTTTCTCACGGTTATTCTACAGTTTCCTCTTTCAAGACTGTTGTGGAAAATATTTTGTTCATATACTACATACTATATTAATAAAGGTTAAACTTTTTTCAATCAGAGAATTGACGGAATCAGTTGTAATGACAATGGAGATTGATTACAGATATTTTAATGTATTCTTTTGTGAAGAAAATACACCGTTATTCTCAGATTTAAATACTGTACTGTAAATACCCTCCAGCTGCTCCCTGGGACCAGTTCAGTTTATTGTCTGCTGCTTTGAAAAATAAGCAGTAAAGCAGATATGTTGTGGAGGGAGCCTCTGGGCCCAGTTCAGCAGTTTTTATATTTACATGTATTGTCAGGTGACCTCTAGTGGTTGTACATGTACATTACGGGAGCAAAAGAGGAAGTTTGGGGTTGTGGTCAGTGTCAGGAGGAGGTTGGGGTGAATGGACAAAGCACAGGACTTTCAGTCAGGAGAGAGCAGTTTATACTCTGGCAGAGGAAGGTTAAACAAAGTCTCATGGTGCAATACAGCTACTGTGGTGGCTTCCGCCATTTTGTCCACTTCTTCTTCTTCTTTTCCAGTCATTCCCTGAAGCGTCAGCGCTTGTCAAGTCTGTTTGGCTTTGGGTTTGCTGTGTCAACGTTCACCAAAGCGAAACTTCACATGAATTTTTTTTTAATCTAAGGAAGTACTTATTTTAATCACAACCACTCTCTTTTCCCAAACCTCAACAAACAGTAGCCATTCCACAACTTTAACCATGGGTTAAAGTAAAAAAAAAAAAAACAATCTGCACATACAGCACACAATAAATCAGATAAATCATCACAGAGCATATCCTCAAAACACAATCTCACAACTCTATTGCGTATAGGGAATCTCTCAGAATTTTCAGTGTTCTGACAAAAATGTACAACTTTATGTGGAATCATTAAGGGAGACCATTACTGATTTAAGTGGAATTAATTTCTCTATCTCTCAACATACAATTACGACTGAAAATACAGGAGAACATATAAGAAATAAGAACATTAAAGCAATTAACGGATCACCATGAATGCAACAAGTAAAATTACCTTTGAACATAGGATACACATCTAAAAAGTACATACCAAAGTTGGTTTGAAATGTAACAATTTCAACAAAACCCTATTAAACAAGCTACTTTTTTTGGTTTTAGCTTAAATTTGAATTTTAAATCACTGAGCAGTTTGTATTCATTTATGCTAGCACGACGCTGCATTATTAACCGTACTTCTGCAGGCTAATTCAACTCATCAGCGCTTCCAGAAAAAAACACAAAACACACAATCCAACTCGCTTTGCATACGATAATTTCAACAAAATACCATTAAACAAAGTACTTTTTTTGGTTTTAGCTTAAATAAAAATTTTAAATCACTGAGTTTGTATCCATTTATACTAGCATGACGCTACATTATTAACGGTACTCTGCAGACTAATTCAACTCAATGGAACTTCCAGGAAAAAAAACACAATCCAACTCGCTTTGCATACAATAATGCTTGGTCAGAACACGATGGCGTCACCTTTTAATGCAGAGGACACCAAGTCAAGCTTTGTGGTGACATCCTAAGCTTAACCCTTACCGTCGAAAAATAACGCTAAAGGGTACAGTCAAAAAAAAACTGACTCCAAGCCAAGAGTGAGAATGTGTAGCAAAAAAAAAAAAACAAGACTGCTTGTTGTCTTACTCCTTTAACCACAGGTTAAACTGATTGATATCAGGGCTTGATATCAGGGTCAAGCTGCTCATGGTTTTGGAGAGGACTGTTGGAGAGAAATGCTGTGTCCGAAGCTCCTGAAATCTCATTAAGCTTATCATCATCAAGCATAATCTTCCGTTCTTTTTGTGGAGCTTTAGCCAGGATCTCCCACTTAAGCATATTTTGCCTCCTAATTAGAAGCAGAACTAAGCAGAACACTCAGCTAACTAGCGGTCAGCTGTGTTGTCATCCAGAGACAGAGGAATCTTAAACACTCGACTGTCTCTGTAAAGTCTTGGCTGCCATCATGTGGTTTGCGTTATTCATGTCACACATGCAGGGCTGGAGGTTACAGTGTCAGACGGGTGTGTGCTTTGCTTCTGGGAAATGTGTGCGTCACTGGATTTGGTAATAATTGATTTATTTTTGTGAGTATTAACACGACATACCCAGTGTTTTCTGCAGTAATTTGTGCACGGCAGCACTTTGTATCCCTGAGGCTGTTTGTTTTTTTGCAGTAAGAATCTTTCAGGCACTTTTTGCTGTCATTCGAATAAAGTTTAAGCAGTTCAGCCCTTATTTAATTTCACAAGTCAAAAGTCAGTCAGCTCTACATGTATCCTGTCCCATCTACTGTGTACTGCTGAATTGCTGATAGAGGTTTTTCTTTAGCGACAGTATTATCTCTGGGTTATGACCTGTTTCAAAAGACTTAGAGATGTGTTAGAATATGATATCTCTGACTAATGGTTGGCCTTGTTCACCCAGCATGCACCTCTCTGCTTAATACTATGAGCCTTACAGTTGCAGTAAAAGAAAACTCTAACACAAAAATTAATTGCAACATTCTGTTTAGTCAGTCAGGTTAAATCTCATTACTGGAAGAAGACTGCCGAGCTTTGGCTGCTGTCTCTGCCTCTTCCAGGAAAACACACACAGGGGGCAAAAAAAAGATGAAATGGTCTGAAGTTCACAAAGTTAAACGCAGAGTCAGAGCACAAAATTCTCAAAGAGCTATCGTCCAGTGACGGGATTCATTTGTTTATGGAGACTGAAACACATCATGACCCAGTTCTGTTGTTTCTTCGGGGTCACAGCAAGTTTATTTGATCTGGAAAGGAAGTGCTCGAGTACAGTTGAGGCACCGCTGGGAAAATGACATTTGCTGATTTTTTTTTAAGTGTTAATCAGTAAATACCATCCCTACAGCTCAAGACTTCAAATAATGACAATTTCTTTACATGTTTATGCAGTAAAATCTAATAAATGAACTTAGAATAACAGTAATTGTGGCATGTAAAAAAAAAAAAAAGTAGGCTGCCTCCACCCCAGCTTCTTTTCACTTGTTTGACTGATTTCAGATCTTTTGATCTAATATTTAGTGGAATCCATTTTTCCCTCTACCTTTACAATGTTTCCTGTATCACTGTCTGCCACACAACCTCAAAGCAGACCCCCCCTCCTTGGCAAACGTGTTCTTTTCATCAAACGCTGATCCTTGTTTTTCTCCAAAGACACCTTTTGTGATTGTTGCCAGGGATCTCAGTCTGAACTTCATCTGCCTGCAGCGCTCATTTCCTGAACAACTTATCCAGATGTTGACTTTTGTGATGCTGCCACAGGTAAGGGTTCCCTTCCGATTGGCCTCCTCCTCCTCCTCCGTGTACAGACAGTGCTGCACAGTGGATCAGTGGACGATCACTGCTGCGTCAGCTCCTTTTGCAGGCAAAGTTATAGAGTGTATGCATATATGTGTACTATACAAGAAAATACACCGTGTGCAGTGTGTGACTTGCAGAATCTAAATGTATAAATAAAAATATAAGATAAGATAACATACACCTTTAATAGTCCCACAATGGGGAAATTACATACATAACAGCAGCAAAGAGGAAGATACAGTAAGATACAGGCACTCAGAATATACAAAAGATCAAAAATATAAAGACCCCTTTACCTTTAGAGAAATACTATAAACAAAAATGACCAGAATGACATGTACACAGTTTGAGCAGTAAAGGGAAAGAATGCTGTACATATTGCACCAAAATTAAGTCTAGAAATGTGAGTGTGTGCATGTGGTTTGTATGCATGTGGTTTGCTCAGCACAGTTGGTTGTACAATCGAACGGCAGCAGGAAGGAAGGACCTGCAATAACGCTCCTTCACTGTCTTGGGGTGAAGCAACTGAAGGAGCTGCTCAGTGCTATCATTGTGTCCTGCATGGGGTGGGACTCATTCACCATCTTTGATGATAGCTTTGCTACCATCCTCCTCTGTCCCACCACCTGCACTGCGTCGAGGGAGCAACCCAGGACTGAGCTGGTCTTCCTGATCAGTTTGTCCAGTCTCTTCCTGTCCGCCGCAGAGATGCTGCTGCTCCAGCAGACCACACCATAGAAAACGGCTGATGCCACAACAGAGTCAAAGAAGGACCTGAGGAGAGCCCCCTGCACTCCAAAGGACCTGAGTCTCCTAAGAAGGTAGAGCCTGCTCTGACCCTTCTTGTATAGGGAGTTAGTGTTATCAATCCAGTCCAGTTTATTGTTTAGGTGGACACCCAGGTACCTGTAAGAGTCCATTCTCTCAATGTCCATTCCCTGGATGTTCACTGGTGTTGGGGGACAGTGGTTGCGTCTGTGGAAGTCCAGTTGTGCATGTGCATATACTATGTATATATACTACATCTATGTGTGTTAGCATGCTAATATGTTTATTCTGATGTTTGATATGAACATGAACTGAAGCTCCTGACCTGTATCTGCAGGATTCTATGTTCTGCTGCCACATTATTGGCTGATTGCACCTTCCATTGAATGGGCAGGTGTGCCTAATAAAACCTTTAGTGATGGTTCCTTAGGATATCAGATTGTTTGTTTGTTTGTTGTCAGGATGCTGCAGAGTGACACAACAGGAACACACAGCACCACAAATCTGCAGCCAGACAGAGGTGGTGTGTGTGTTCAACGGATGCCCCCATAATGCATTTGAAGAAGAGACACTATTGCTTGGTTGGTAAACCACTGTAAATAGACAGAAAGGCTGAGCTGTGGTCTGTGGTTATTTCGTCGCAGTCTCGTGTCACTTACATATGATTTCATCAAGATAAACACGGTGGATGGCCATGAGTCAAACCACTTCTCGAATCTGCAGGGTTTAATGACGTGATGGAGATAATTTAAATGTGTTATATCATCATTACTGCGTATTTATTCCAAGTGTTTAGTGGGCTGTTGTCGATTAAATCACCAGACTGGCCTCAAAGTGACACTGTGGGTCAAATGCATCAGAGCCCCCACAGATGAGACTAAGGTAACACTTTTAACAATATGATGCACAAAACTGTGCACAGTTATCAAAGAACGAGAGAGGAACGATTCAGGAATAACCTCAGTAAATGAGTCATTATTTGGTAGTTCCCTAATGACTCAGAGTCCAGACTGGGAGATTCTATGCTGATGAATCATGAGGTAAGAAGTTTTGCAGATTCTCAGTCATCCAGGTCCTGGTATTTCAAAGTTCTATACGAAAGGCAAGTGGACTTGTTTGAGGTTCTAAAGGGTGAGGGGTTTAACATCTTATCCAGAAGTCGTCTTCACCTCTAACTGACTGGTGGGGAGTCCTGGGTATTTAACCCCTTGTGGGGGTTCATGGGTGTCATTGACACCTGGCCATCTTGTGAGCCCCCAGGGGTCACATGGGTCCTGGTGCTTGAATGGGTGAGGGATCTCAGGTTCCGCACTGTAATAAGCAGTTTGTCAATATATGTGAATCAGCATTCTGACCACGTCCTTCATGTGTACTTCCTCATTAACTCTGAACCCACTGCTGAGTGGCACCAAAAAGGACATGCTAATGTCTTACTGATGAGGCAGGTTCACCTGCCCTCAGAGCTGTAGAATCTGGATCTGGATCTGTGGACCACCTACTGCCCCCATAATTAGTCTCATTCATTATTATCATTAGTCCTATTACTAGTCTGACTGTCACTAGCTGTAATATTATTATTGTTTGTATTGTTATTAGTCCTCTTGTCCAATTCTCACTGCACTACAGATGAATTTAGTCCATAAACCTGTTCCTTCCAAGAACAGCTAGCTTCAGGTAACATTACTGACAGACACAAAAATTTGCAAGGTGTCTCTCTTATTAATAATAGTTCAGGTAAATCAGCTAAATCACCTTCTGAACAGCAGAGAAAACTGTTTTACAAACCTGGAGTTAGTTACATCAAAACTTATCCACTTGTCCTTGTTTTAATTATTATTATTAATTTTCCTTTCATTGCCAAAAAAAATGAAAGACATCTTGTTATAGCTCTTACTTTCAAAGGTTACTTTGTATTTAAGTGTAGTTTTTTTTTGTCACAAAAGAAGAGATCATCATCAAATAATTTTCACCAGTTTTCATCAATAAACATATAAATAAATATTTAAAATGACTGTAAATGACACTGACTTCTTCTCATCCTTTAATCATAAGTGTGGTTTTTCAGGGGGAAGCTGCCCGTCACTCAGCTTGACTCACTGGAGACCAGATTTAGAGACCCAGAGGCCTTCGTCATTTATGGTATCTGCCATAAATCCGTTGCCCAAAACCCACAACGTTAAGTTACAGTTCAGCTTGTGACAGTTGACAAAATTAAGATGTTGCTTGGTGTAAGAAAAGAGAGAACAGATGGGGACAGATGAAGATGGGGAAGGAAAAAAAATCACTCTGCATTGTGAAACACGAAGTCATTTGTTGTAATAAGTCACAACGTTCTCCTACAGCAGTGCATCACAATACATTATTTGTCAGTTTGATGAAAAGGGGTGTTTCTTGGGGAGACAAATGGAACCCAGTGTGGCCAGACTGGACTATTATATATTTGATGAGGAAGGCAAAATGTTTTTTAGCAGCTTGTGATAATCTGGGCTTTTTTTTTTTTTGCTTCAGATTTATAAGAATGCTGCCACTTTTTCCAGTTTAGCTGCAACTTTAAGAAGTAGAAGAAGAGATTGACAGGGCCCTCAGTGTACAGGGCTGAACACACAATGACTGATGACCAAGAAAACAGAAAGTTTTTTTTTTTAATTTAATGTGGTCCCAAAGACATCTGTCCACATAAGTGAAGTTAAGTTAAGAGTAACTATTTAACCAGTTTCAGATGTTCGATTATCCTTAATGCAAACCCTGCTGTTTTTAAAAAAGACCTGAAAACAGTCTCACATAAAACCAAGCCAAGAGCAACTGGCAGCCAAAGTGAAAGCCTGTTATCATGGTCTCACAGGCCAGGACTCAATAATTTCACTTGCATGTTACATTTATAGCCACTGTATCCCCGCACGATGCCTGTTTGAACCCACCACAGGCCGACTCAGCAAAACCCATGTCTGCTTTCCCCATTTTGGGATTCTCATCACTGTTTGAAACTCTGGTTTTGGACCCAAATAAAATGGTGTGGTCTCTAATTGAAGGATGTTTAGTCATGGAAACCAGGATGCTTTTTAGTGCTAGCAAGACCACAGAAATAGATTTTTAGATGTTCGTTGTTCATCCATTGACTTTCCACAACAAGTTTAGCAAGTTAGACCAAATGCCAGCCTTCTCAGCCAATTCCTCCAGGTATTCCTGGGTATCTTGAGGTGTTCCTGGGCCTGATGAGATAAAATCTCCTTAGCACGTTCTGGCTCTTATCCCATACTACAGAGACGCATCCAGGAGGCACCTCCCGGATAACCAATACTGGTTCATGTTAGTGGAGCAGGAGTGGTTCTACTCTGTGCTCTGTGCCTTATTTTAGTTGCTCGTACCCTTGAATTCATTTCTTTTGGTCACTACTCAGTGTTTTCTCCACAACAATCAGGTATAAGACATTGCTACATTCTAATTTCATCAACTGGGTCAGCAGCTTGTTCCTAAAACATGACGGAGCAATCCACCTTCTCCAGGGATATTACCATGGTAATGAACATCGTCGGACAGTAAGCAATGCTTACGGTCTGACGCCATGTTCGTTGTTTGGTAGCTTTACACCACGCGCGCATGCATGAATTCGATGACGCGACTTCGTATGCGAGCACGTACGAATCGATCTTTACAGAATAAAATGAGAATAGGAGAATCGATTTTATCGACCCAGCTCTGGTTAAATGTAGTTGGTAAAAGCAGTGAGCTTTACTGTAACACACAGTAGAGTTGGTTATGGCTGTGGTGAATTCAGTTCCAGACAGACAGGTCTGCCGTTAAGACTGGCATTGGCACGTGATGGGACCCAGATTGCAGATTACTGTTTATTTGAAGGTACAGTAATGCACAGGTACAAACAGGTTTGTCCCTCTCAGGTGACTGTTACAGGTTTGCTGATGGATCTAGAGGAGGTCTTCATCCTGGAAACACTTGAGTCTGTGTTCCATGTAGTCCTGGTTTACTGGCAGAGGCGAACAGGGGGTGCTTTTAGGCCAATCGTCAAGATCTGCAAATGTATCTGAAGTCCGAGTTGACAGGACGCAGGCAGACTTGTTTCACTTTCAACAAGACCCAGCCAGTCCCAGGGACTGGGCGTGGCAATGGACATGGGCCTCCACTGAGTGGCCTACTCTTAATCAACCTGAGCAGCTTGCACACCACCACCAGCATTTCTTCTTTTCCTTTGTTTTTTTTAATCCATGCATTTTTCTTCTTAATGATGAAGCTCTGAAACTGAGGGCATTTGTTCAGCAAGTTATCACAAAATGGACAGTAAAAGCAGCATTTACTTTTTACCTTTGTTGCTCTCTGTGGTTGAGGAGTTTGTCTCTTCATTCGTGGACTGAGTGGCTCCCCCTGTAGAATGGTGATGGACATCATTCCTGCTTCTTCCTTTTTTACGAGTCAGGGGTGGGATAGGTCCTTGGGGCCTTTGTTGGCTGTAAAACAGCTTGGTCCCTGCATGCTAAAGGATAAAAACCTGAATAATAATTATATAATGTTGTGCTTTATTTTTCCTCATCATGCTGAGATCCTGACCACAGCCTTGTTGAGAGACTGCAGTGTTAAAAATAAACCCATTACCTGTCAAGAGCAGGGAAGGAAAGAATGGTTATGGCTGAAAATGATCGTCTGTCTGCAGGGACTTTAAACCGCAAAAGAGTTTCCTTTGTGTTTTTTCACTGCATTTCAACATGGGAGACTTGTTTCCACTCAGGAATGTTTACGACTGGATACGAGAGAGAGTTCAGCCGTCTTCCCACACAGTCAGACACTGTGCGACCACGCTGAGCAGCTCCTAAATGTTTCCCACAAAAAACATTCCATCATTCCATGAGTCATTGCCTATGACCTAGATTTTAGGGTGAAGAAATGTGGATGAAATAATGAATAATTTGGATTTCCACAACAACACAGTACAGATGAAACAAACATAAATTAATAAAGCAAACTTTGTGAAAATTTGTGAAAACTTTATTTGGTGAAAAAAAAAAAGTTACTTCCAAAGGCTAATGTTGAGTATCGCTTTGTCTGCAACTTGTGTGTAAACATTTGGTTTTGTCGACGTGATTAAAAATATGAGTCTTTTCAAACTAAAAGCACAAACCAAAGCAGAAACAGAGGTGAAGGAATGACAAAAAAAATACACTCACATTTTGTGCTCTTCATTCCAACAGAGTACATCATTTAAACTAAATCAACACAAACATGGCTCACATTTGGTAATACAAGGACAACATACATCATAGCAACCGTTAACCAGAGGTACAATGACAATGTTGCGACATGGGCTTTGACATATAAACGCTTTCTCAAACTTAAACTGGAAGCTTGTTGTTATACTTAACACAGACTTGTCAGAAGAAGAACTTTTTTCTTTCTAAAATTTAACACAAATAATTTCAACATCATTCTACTTTTATCTTTAAACAATTTAACAAAAATGTAAGATTTGAAAACAATATTCAAAATAATGCCATATTCATAATTCTTTTTATATCAACCCATTCAGAATTCAGTCTGCTGTTTCCCATATATTGTTTATTGTACAGGCTTTGTAGCCACGTGGCAGCATCATGGAGTGTCCACTGGAAAATTAGCCATTCGCTAATGTTGGTTAAAGGAAAGCTCTAACAGTAAGGGAAATTTCATCACTGTGTACAGTACAGAGATGGGTCCAAGATTCATTTAGCTTGAGCATAAAGAGTTTTTGTAAGTTTCAGTACCATGCAATCTAGCCAACAGCTTAATGAGCCAAGTAATGAATGTTAAAGTTGCACTAATCAATATTTGTATAGTAAAATATATCACATGACTATTTTTAACATGAAAGGGGTCCCTACCAGTGACAGCTCCACAGAGAATTATCACCAACTCTCCAGTTCCCCTCAGCTCTGTGGGGCATCTTTCAGCGTTGTTTTGGTTTCATGGCCTGCAACTTTACCGTTTTGGTTCACACTCATTATTGTAGTCATCAGGAGCTTATCTTGTTCTTAACCACAGACAGACAAGGTTAAAGACTAGCTGGTGAACATGGTGGAGCACTTAGCAGCTTAAGAGTCAGATATTTTTCTCAGGGATTGGTGGAGACCAAAACAGAGTGAATCGTGGGCATAAATATGACTCCAAATCAATGCTAATGTTGCTCCATGTCCTAATACTGATGTGTAAATACGCTAGCACGTTTAAGCTGGTTGTGCTGCACCAAAGTGGCCAAAAGATATCTTAGACCCGCTTTAATGTATGCGATGTAATGCAGTAGCTAACAGTAGTGTTAGCTGGCTAACAAAATGCCATTTGAAGAGTATCAGTTTGGTCAGTTAACAGAAATTCAAGCAGAGCACAGACATGAAGCAGTATACAATACTGGTTACTGCTAGAGTCATCAGGCTGCTAGAGAGCTTGCTAAGGAAGCCCACTGTATCATGCTCCACATGTACGTAGATCATGATGTGCTTTGCAATGACGCCTTATAATGCCCCCATCTCAAGTATTGCATCTTGTTCACTTTGTTCGGGAGTCAGTGGATGTCGGCAAATCAGCTACAACTTACTATAGCATGACCAGCCATGACAGCAGATGTAAAAGACAAACACAAAAATATCAAGTGTTTCATATTATAGTGCCTAACATCCAACTGCAGAGTCTGGAATGTGGCCAGGTCAGGGTCTGCACTTGGTTTAGAGCCTGTGTCCCATTTCATGCATCAAGGAGGACGCCACCCACCCATGCAAAAGGCTAAAAGGTTAACCTCCACCTTCTCTCCAGATGCGATCACTCACAGCGCGTTCATTGCAGAGTAACTGAGTATTCCTGTCCCAAGCTTCAATGTGCTTCAAACAAAGTAATAGTATCACAGTCACAGATTTTCATTTATCCTATTGATTGGTGCCAAATGCAGTTCAACCATGATGTGTTTTGGTTTGTTGCATTTCTGTCTCTATTTGTTAACATCACTGAACTGAAACCCGCCACGCGCACGGCATGACTGACAACGAGAGCTAAGCTAAGCCCAGCTCC
Organism: Toxotes jaculatrix; assembly: GCF_017976425.1. NCBI lineage: Eukaryota > Metazoa > Chordata > Actinopteri > Toxotidae > Toxotes > Toxotes jaculatrix. The sequence continues at coordinate 14,742,213 of NC_054416.1, read as the reverse complement.
TACCATGGAGCAAGGGAGTTGACACAATAGAAGTCAAGTGAAGCAACCGAGGGGGACAACTCAGTCTCACAGGTCGGCCCACATGGTTTCTTTTTGGTTCTCAACCACTGCAAAAGCTGGGATAGCCCAAAGGTTTCGTGCTAATTAATTTCCCTGGACATGACAACAGATTATCTCTCCAGTGCTGCCTGTGCTATGACAATAGCATTATCTAAATATGTTGAAAGCTCAATCAGACATCAGAAAGGTGTGGGGGAAAGGGTTTTGGACACTGTTGGAGGAGATGGACAGAAGCACTGTCTATCATATCAGCAGTGGACTACACTGACTGACTTAATTGGAAGCCAATATCAAAAAAACTAAAACCCTATTTTCATTATGGCTACAAAGTAGTCATAATGAAAATAGGGTAGTCCACTGTCCAAGACACCATGTCCAAAGAGTATGTCTCTTTGGTATTTTGTAGCTTTAACCAACCCAAAGATTTTTGTAATGACTGATATTGTTAAGAACCATCTATACCCTATAAAAACAGAGTTGATGAAGGTGACTGGAGTTTGCCCTAAAGTTTTTTATTCATCAGTGCATTCATCAGCTTTGCTTTTATCTTACAATTGATGTGATGTCCACTGTAAGATGCTGCCCAACAACCAATGTTGGTTTATTATTTTTGGGCTGCATGTAAATGTGTCTTCTGGTTCAAAAAATGCATAACCAATGTGAAACAAATACATAGTTAAGGTACATAAAATGGGTTTGGGTTTAAGAGATTCTGTAGGGTGTTCCAACGTTGGCCCGATCTGAACAGGAGGGTGGTTCAGATGTAAATCCTTGGTGCCAAAACTGTATTGAACCACGTTGTCCTTACAGATACTGTCCTTTTGTTTTGGTACTGTCAAGTTAACAGCCAGTTACAAAGTATCAGAAGATGTGTGTGCTTGACATAAATACTACTTCCCCGATGCAGAGCTTCGACCATTCAACATGTTCTTCCAAAAAAATAGAGGCCTTAGATGTTGGTCTACCTCTGCAGGAGCGCTGTGATTGCAGCAGTCTACTGCATGATAACGTCAGGTTCGATGTTAAAGAGCAGGTCATCGTTGTCCCTCCTGACTTCCAGAAGCAGGGCTGTCTCCTCCTGCAGTGCCCCCTGCAGGTCAGTTGTTGTCTTCAGAGGTCTGCCGTTGAGTTTCACAATGATGTCACCGTCTTTGATTCCACCTCTAGAGACAGAGAGAGGAAGAAAGAACTACTGTTATTGGTCTTTAATGCATTGTACTCTAATTATATATAAATAAGGAACTGTACACTGAGGAATGAAAGATTAAATTAAACCTACTTCTGTGCAGGTGAGTGAGGAACGACCTCATGGACATAAATCCCACTGGTAACATCAGGAAAATCTGGGTTTTGCTGTTTTAGCTCTTCAGTTAACCTGGAACACATATGCATGCATCCACTCTCAAAGAAAGTCCAAGAAAGTCTCGCTGAGATTGAAAATCTATTTTTAATATACTACTTTTATCAGCATTCAAACTTTGAATAATTTTAGAAACATAGAACATATATGACCTAATGTATGATGCTGAGAAGCATCATACATAAGCGTAACTGTTTGTGCTGGTAACGCAAACAGCTGCGCTGTTACCTGCTCTGAGCAGGATATTTATGGTTGTGATGTAACATGCTTTGAAAAAGGCCAGCAAGTAAGGACCTGGACAAGTTTCCCATTGACACATAATTATAATCAGTTCATACTTACGTTGGTGTGATTGTCAACATCCTTATTCCGATGAACCGCTTCTTTAATGACCTCACATCTGAAAAAGAGTTAGCTGTATATTCATTAGGATGCTCACAGGCACACAGCCTATCCTGGCTGACCTCACTGTCGGGCTCACCTTTGTTATGCTTGTCGAGGGAATCGTTGAGGAAGCGGGTGATCCTGTCGGAGGGAATGGCAAATGAGATTCCTGCTGCAACCTTCAGAGTGTTGATGCCGATCACCTCCCCATCCTCGAAGACAGAGACACAGAATAGACAAATCCAAAATGACTATTTTGAGGTTGGTTGTTTGTTTTTTTTTTCTTCACGGAAAATTAATGTGAGTATACAAGTAGAAAAAAATGTCTTGAGTTGCTGTCATCAAGATCAAGAGTTTAAAGGTGCTATGTTCCTGCCGATGCAAAGCCAGGGCTTGTGAAAACAGTCGGTGTAGTCTATCCTGTAAGTTTAACAAGAGCCAAGAAAAGAAAGGTATTTTACGGCAGTCATGAAGGCCTCTAGGTAGGAAACCAAAAGCTTACCAAATTAACAAGAGGTCCTCCTGAGTTCCCGTACTGTGAAGAAGAAGAAAAAAATGTACATAATGGGCAAACACCTTATAATTTCCCGTTTTTGCACTGCTTAACAATAATTTTGACTCAGAGCCTTGCTGTAGTCTCACATTGATAATAGCATCCGTCTGGATGTAGTCCATGTCAGAGTCCCTGAGGCCCAGCTCCTTGCCATCTCTCTGGGCGGTGCTGACGATGCCAGTGGTGACAGTGTTCTGGAGGGCAAAGGGGCTGCCGATCGCAACCACAAACTCCCCCGGCCTCAGGTCTGCGCTGTGGCCCAGAAACAACACAGGTAGATTTATCTGGAAAATGAACAGATTAAAAAGAAACCCAGGGTAAGATATAAATATACAGACATTCAGTTCATTTCAGCTGGAATTTAAACCTTGTAACAATAGGCGGGTGCATACTACTGTAAATAAAATAGCAGCTCAACCTGTAGATTAAACCCAGAAGTCACAGTAAAGAATAAAAGACAGATGTGAGAGATTATTGAGGTGATAAATTTTCATATATGTGCCCACATGCTTTGGATAGCTGGGCTTATGTTGGAGTGTTTCTAAAGGAACCCTTCTCTTCAATTACACTAGTGAGTAGTCAAATGCTTTGCTAACTTACAGGTAATACGAAGCAAAAAATACAAAATCTGTGCTGCATTTGTGCTAATTCAGCCACTTTAACAGCTTTTTTTTTGCTGCATTTTTTCAGTTCCAAAAACCCAGAGTGCAAATAGAGGGTGTCAAAACACCAACAACCAGCAATCAGAAATTTCAACATGTCTGCAACATTATGAAGACAAATGTGAAATAAGAAAGTGTCCGCAAAGGGAGAAAAAGCGAGCTGATATGATGAAGAGGACAAAAAAAGGGGTGTTGAGGAGGTGAAGGGAAAGGGAGGAGAAGTACAACGCTGAGTGGAAACATATGCTCAGCAGACAGGTGGTGTGACGGAGAGAGCGAAGGAATGAGCTGAACCGCTCTGTTGAGGATTTTCTTTAAGGTGGAGTGTTTCTCTTTCTTTCACTCCTCCCTGTTCTGGTCACAGTCCAGTTCTGCCTGTGCAGGGATGTCGGCCTTCGGTCACTCTGAGACCCACTGATATTTAAGGTTTTTTTTTTTTGAAAGCAGATGCTGATGATTTGACTCAGAATGACCCACCCACCAGTGTCTTCATCTTGGCACACACGCTGCATTGCTCAAACAAATAGAAATGTATTTCATTTCCAGAGAAAATCCCCAAGTTTCCAAAGTTGCCAAATCAAATTTGGGGAAAATGTTCATAAAAAGATAAGGAATATTTGCATTTATGTAAAGTAACAGCCGTTCAAACAGAGAGTCCAGCCAAGGGTCAGGATGACAGTCGGCCTCAACATCAGCTGGGAATTTATGCAAGAGCACGGCACAAACCCCCCCCCCCCCCCAATAACCCCTGAGGTGGTGTGAGCTGTGAATGAGCCTTACACCTGAGCTGGAGGTATTTGGTGTCACCCCTGGAGAGGTTTGGATTCTAACTGTGGAACATCACCCTGCCTTTAGACGCATGACACACACTGTTAACAGGAATGTTTAGTCTGCTGACGTTGGTGAAAGGCTCATTCGGAGATTAGTCTGTTACTGTGTTACTGGAAAAAGGACTGTGTTTACATCCAGAAGATTAACACACACATTGAATGTATTTCCTGTCTCATACAACAAGACTCAAGATTCAATTAAATTATCATTATGCGGCAAAAATGAATGAATGAATGAACTAATGAAGTTACTCTCGTTTTGGGTTTTTGAGTTTTGGTCGTGTATTTCCTGTTTTATTTTGTATGCCTTGTACTTAGTGTATCTTGTCTTAGTCTACTCCCTGTCTTTGTCTAGTTTCCCCTCCTTTTGTGATTGTCTGCCCTGCCCTAATTGGTTTCACCTGTTGCCTATTACCTCGTGTATATAAGTCTCATTGTTCCCCTGTGTCCTTGTCAGTTTGACTGGTTCCAGTGTGTTCTTTCTGCTTTGCTTCCCCAAGTTTACTCCTTGTGTTCATTCCTGTACCTGTGCCTTGTGTTTTGCCCTCATGATCTTTCCTTGGTTGCCTTTTGATATTAATTAAGGACCTGGATGGTTTTTAGTTGCTTAAGTTTTGTTCTCTGGCCCGGGACTGTTCCAGTGATTCTGAGTTTCATAAAAAAGACTTTTAGTTCACTCCTCCATCTGTCCTGGGGTTTCTGCATTTGGGTCCTCTTCCCTCGTGTTCCTGGCTGCACAGCTTGACACTATATCTTATTTTTGCACTACTAAACTAATCTACTAGGTTTCTATTTAGATTTTATTTTTTAGTGAACTCATGTTCACTACCAGTAGATGATATATAAAACTCAGGATTAAGAACAAATTTCTTATCTTAATAAATTAAACACTACAAACAAATACTGGATGCGAAAACATTCTACTTTTTCAAGTATATCTTGATCAAAAGATTAAGTCAAAGTACAGGCCAAATATACTTAGACTTTTCTGTGTACTTAGTAGTATAAGCCAAGTTTACTTAAGTCTAACTTTCTTAAGTTTATCTCATATAAGTTCATCAAAAGCAGACTTTCTGATTTTTAGTCTAAAAGAAGTAAGCTAATAGAACACTTGAATAAACTTCACTTTTTGTAAGGGTCAAAACAAAGTTAAAGTTTAACAGAGGTCTGACAAAAACACCAGATCTTAGCTGAGTCCAGACATTACACAAGAAACAGCCAAGAATGTTTGCTGTAAATCTGTTGTACACATCTGGGTGTTCTCTGAGATACGACACATTAGCGTTTCAGGTACTTTCCAAGTACTTTTCCATGATAAATGTGGGATAACATTCAATCACTTTGTCATGGCTTGATGCTCTTAATGTGGGCTATTTAAAGGAAAACCAGAATTTATGAAGTTAAGTGAGTCACCCCAGGTTTTTGACAAAAATACAAGCATACTGTGTCAAAAACCACAGGGACAATATACAGTATGGTGTGTTTATTTATGTGCCTGGATCATTTGACATGCCTGCAAGATCTTCTGTGATAATAACACTGTCTTTTATTGTAGATGTGGCTTTACCCAAGTTGTGACTTCATTGCAGTTGTAGACCAGATGTACAACATATTCACATCTCCTCGTAGCTGCATGCCATGAGAAAAGATGAAACAGTTTCACACTGAGTAAAAATCTGGCTCTCCACTGCTGTTTATTTTATTTCCGTTACTAATTTTGCACTTCAGTCGAGGGGTGGACATTTATTGCACCCAACTGTGTGAGCTTATAAAGATCACGTCCACTGAAATGTCCAGAGGAACAGATAGTTACTGGTCTTCTTCCTGTATAAATGTTCCAGCAAAAAGTGTTAAACAGCTTTAGGTTTAGTTGGCTTCAAAAATGTGACAAAAGTCACCTGGTGAAGATGTAGCATGTGTTTTAGATTTTATAGTTAATAATCTGGCAAACAGGCAAGCTCAAGCTAGCTAAATGGCTAAAGCTAACAGATTTGGGAAGAGATGTCAAACGTGTCCCAAGATACCAAATAAGTTAGTCTGATTTTTATGGAAACGTATAAAGGACACATTAAAACCCAACATGTTTATCATTTAAAGCAATGCAAAAGAAAATTCAGAGGGAGAGGCCAAATTTGAATATGCACGTCCCCAATTTACAAACCCCACAAGCACTGAAGGGTTTCAATGAAAGGTTTGGTTTGTGTCCAGTTTTTTTTCTCCAAGCAGGTTTTTACTGCCGTCCATCTATACGAATATTCACATTTCAAGATTTGTGTAGCGATAATTCACTTAAAACTAATTAAATCAAACTTTTACATTTTCCCACAAGGAAAACAAACCATACCCTGTGCTTGTTGAATGCTGAGGACTCACCTTTGGGCTGATTTTGATGGTGGCAATATCAGATTTTTTGTCTATGTCTTTGATGCTGGCTTCATATACATCACCATTATGCATCTGGACCTTAAGAAAAGAATAACAGAAAGTTAGATTTCAAGAACATTACAAATGAAAGAGCATTTTACTTGATTTCTACAATGTGAGCATTGTCCTAGTTATTTCTCTAAAATCTAGAGAAAACAGATGTGTCACAGTGAGGAAATAAGGTCTTGTTATGTTTTGTCCTGTGCTATGTTGTCTTGTGAATTCCGCTTTTATTTTGTAATCTGTTCTCCCTTTGTGTTCCAGGTAGCTTGCCCTTCCTCTTGTGTTCCTGCCAGTCTGATTGTCTTCCCCGCCCTGATTGTTTCCACCTGTTCCCCATTACCTAGTGTCTATATATTGTCCGCGTCTCCCTTTGTTCTGTGCCAGTTTGTTCTGTCTCTTGATAGAAGAACCAGCGTTTTCTTCAGGTCATGTCCACAGTTTACTCTTTCTAGCCATTGTTTAGTTTTGTTGGTACTTTGTTTGGTTTATTTCTTTATCAAGTATTTTTCCTCGCTTAGAGTGATTTTGTGTTTGGACTTAGTCTTTTATTTTCTAGTAGCTTCTCCTCACTAAGAGTGATTTTGTTTTTTGGTAGTCTTTTATTTTGTTTGTTGACTTTTTGCCTCGCCACGAGAGAATTTTAGTTTGTGAATAAAGACTGTTATTTTGAAATCCTCATTGAGTCATGCATTTGGGTTCAAACCTAGCACAGTTGTGACAAGATGGATGGATGGATGGATGGATGGATGGATGGATGGATGGATAGATAGAGGGAACATGTTTCCAATGCAATGAATTTTTAATCGTGCTATGGTGGTAAAATTTCAGGGAACAATATTGAAGACATATTTTAACCTGTGAAGAGTTAAGGTTAAGGGCATCTCTACAATCAATATGTGATCAGTCGAGCTGGATAATATAGATTCTATCAGTGAGTGGACAATGCAACACTCAGTGGACCTGCTCCGATTGCTAAAGGAATAGTTCAGCATTTTGGGAAATACACTTATTCTTTGTCTTGCAGAGACTTATAGTAACTGTAGAGTTAAAGGGCAGGAGAAAATTAGCTTAGAATACAGACAGGAAATGGAGAAACAGCTAGTCTGGCTCTGTCCAAAGTTCAAAAATACCCCTCTACAGCTCATTGGTAAACAGCTGTATCTGCTTTAATCAAACAGAAACAAGATTTGTTTTTTAGGGGGAGTTACACACTGGAATTATATCTTGGCAAACAACAGCCTGTGTGCAACCTTCTACAGCCTTAGGTTTGGTATCCTCATGCTTATCAAACGGAAATTCATACTATAACAATACTATAGCAAGGAAAGCTGCACACACATGCTTGAGCATGAATAAAGTCAAGAAGCAGTTTTTGTACAGATCAAATAAATGAGATAAAACATGTTTATCAGAGTTGGCAGGGTGTGTTTTTTTTATGTTTGGACAGAGCCAGACTAGCTGTTTCACTCTATTTCCAGGCTTTATGCTAAGCTAACCACATCCTGACTCCAGCTCAGTGCTTAACACACACAGACATAAGATTATTATCCATCTGAACGTCTCGCACCTGGGGCCCTATTTTTGTGGAAGTGCAATGACAACACTGAATGTCATGCTTCAATAAGCAAATGATCTAGATGAGACTATTTAAAGTGAAAAGGACGAAGGATCACTGCAGAAAAATTAGATTTTTTTTACCTTGAGGTGCTGTTGACCGGACACTGGCGTAGTGCTAGAGACCACATGGGCGTTGGTGACAATCAGTCCGTTCTCTGACATCACAAACCCAGATCCACTCGACAGAGGGATGTTCCGGCCAAAGAGAGGATGCCTGGGGGATGTGATGAGGGAAAGCATCAGCACATCTAGCTGATCCAGTTTTTTTTTTTTTTTTTTTTCCAGAGTAATTTTTATTTCAGGTTAATTTATAACCTAATAATCATGGCTAAATGTTGCTTTACCCAATGATGCTTCACATGTGACTGAATAGCAGTTAAAGGATCCTGGCAAACTAATTACACTATTCTGACTGTTTATAATACATGAAACAACAAAACTCATGGCCTAAGTGTCAAGTCCAGAGGATAGATAAAGTATCTTATGACACCCCTATTCATGGATTCTAAAAATTGACCTTTTAAAGTCACATGTTCCACATTGACATGAAAACAAAACCCCTACAACACAAACACATACCTATTTGTGCTTATATCTTTGTGAGGACACTCATTGGCATAATGCATTTCCTAGCCCCTTACCCTAACCTAAACCTGATTCTAACCTGAACCATGAAACCAAGTCTTAACCCTCAAACAGTCGTGAGAAAGTTGTGAGGACCGATCAAAATGTCCTCAATCTGTAAGGTCTATACTCAGATTGGTCCTAATTGGTCCTCAAGATAGAAGTACAAGTACATACACACAGACACATACGCATTGCATGGTCAGTACCTGAGGAAGAGCTCAATGTGGACCACAGCAGGGGCGATTTTCTCCACTACATCCGCTATGAAGTTGAACTTGTAACGAGGACTGGCAGCTTGTGAAGGACCTATACTAGCAAGAAGAATGATATATTTTAATAATCAACCCATTACTTTGATTTAAAAATGATCAAATTCAATGAGTGACGTAGGCCGAGAGGAAAGTGTGTTACGGTAACCTAACCAGGAGGTTGAGTAGGCATGGATGACTTTCTCAATGTCATGAACTGAAAGGAAGGATCTAAAGGAGGGATAGAAGGTTTGGTGATGTAACTCAACAACCATGAGTCAACATTGAACTGTTTTGACAATAGGAGTCAGAGCAACTATTAATATGGTCCATCCAGTCTACTTATCTATAACAGTCAGATACATGACTGAATCTTTCAGTGGCAAAAACAAGTCATTTTCATGGACGTACTGTGAAAATATTAGCAGCAATCATTTATTTATCATTTATTCTTTATTTTCTCATTTCTTTTACTTTGTTATAATTGTGTGTCTTTAGGACAAAGTCTCTATTAAGGTGTGTTGGAATGTGGGTCACTGAGGAAAGTGAATATATCATGTTAATGCAATCCAGATGTTCTGTGCTAAGGCTTTTTTTCTCCCTGGCAACCGTAACTGGACCGAGGTTCATCCTGATAGGTTATATTAGTGACTGTCCCGCTTCGTGGATGGTTTAGGGCTTCTTTCTGATTGGTTAATATGATGTTGGTTTTGGGTAAGTGGCCAATCATGGCCTTTGGAGTTGTCTTAAAGAAAACTATAAATTATACATTGCAGGCCTTATTTTGTGGTTGCCAGTCGTCACATTCTTGCTCAGTATTGAAATAAAAAAATTCCAACCATCTTTGTCCCTATTAATCATTTAGGCCCAAAAAAGATGGAAAAATGGGACTCTGGTTTTAAAATACTAGATTTATCTTTTATATAAACATTTAAGGTAAATATAGGCACCAGATTGGAGTGTTTTTTGTCACTTTGACAAAAAAGATGTGTAGGACCTGAATGCTTTTAGTTTTTCTTCCAGTCAAATGTAAAGTGAGTAAATCTGAGACAGGAAATTACCAAACCCACCTGATGGCACACACTAGACAGTTCTGATGGAGAGTTTAATATGACGGGGTCATGTTGTGACCTCCTGCACTGTTTCAACCCGTAATAATGAGTTACATTCCGTCTATACAGCTGCACAGTGTGCTGCTGAGCCAAGTCAGTCTTTGAGGAACATGTGGTTTCTTATTTTAGCCCTGCAAAGAGATTCTCAAATGACACGCAGAATTCAGCCAAAAGCCCAAAGCCAGTGGGGCTTAAGTCTTTACATTGCTACCTAACAGACTTAACAGAGACACTTTTTTTTATGGCCCAAATATCGTTGAATCACCATTCAAACTAAAAAAAAGCAGCAAATGTTTTTTATCTCTTTACACTAGTGTCACATCCTCCATGGTTTGTTAACCAGAAAAATAAACCGCAGAAATTAACTGGGGTTGGTCACTAATACCTCGCTATTAAAGTGGCATCACTCTGTTTGTAAGGTAAGCTGTTTCGAGCTTGTTTAGATGTTTTTCTGCCTCCTAGTGGCCAGAAATTAGTTAATGCAGCTTTAATAACATATTAGGTTGGATTTGTGGATGTGTCAGTATTGTTAGCCATAACACTGGGCAAATCTGAAAGTCATGTAAAACTACAAGCCTGTTTCTTTTCACCTGTTTTTAAGTCCATTTGAAATTGGTCACTTAAAAAAACACCAAAAATTTAAATTTTGGCTACAAAAATAAAAACCCAAGCGGTTATAACATAACTTTAGTTTTCTTGTTGATGGCGTTCTTTTGTTTGCAGGTTGCAGGCAAAGACACTCAAAGTCACAAAACTGTGCATCAGATTTATAAAGACCTGTGTATGATTTGTGTGTACAATGCCGGTCTGGCCTGCAGCTGTACAGGATGTCGGTCTGTAAATGTTAGAATCAGCACTGATCAACAGATTGATGGATGAAACAGTTTCCTGCTTTACTGACTACCACACACACACACTCTCTCTCACACTTCCAAATGACAGATATCAACTGAGGAAACAGGAAGCCCCTGCAGCCCAAAATTGTGGCAGACTCTATTTACGTTTTCCTTTTGATCACAAACCCTTTACTTTGTCTGGGTTTAAAGGGTATGTGGCTGACACACATGCATTCACATACACACATATACACCATGTCACTGGAGCATTACATCCTTATGGGTGTGGTAAACTAAAAATATATATGGGTGATTAACCCCAAGTCCCAACTCCCACATTAGTTGTGGTGTATCATTCATCTTTGCCGCATAGATTACTAACATTGAGTTTGAAGAAAATAGCCCTAAATAACCATTTCATTTTTGTCCTTTGCTAAATTCTTTTTTTCTAAAAAATCAAAAGTAAGAAAGCCTTAAATCTACGGTTCTGTATCCGAGCCATATCTGAGCAGGCTCAGCAGACCTCAGACCCCCCCCCTCGCTGGCATTGTAGCTCCTTTCAGTGCAGTGTCCTGCTGCATAAAGCCAGTGTGAATTAATACGTGTCTGAATATGAAATGTTATTTGGGGCGCAGTGGTGAGCTCAGATGCTGAGTTTGGAAAAACACAGTTTCGCTAAGCTCTGAGACTAAAAATTGTCAGCAGAGCATTGTAGAAAAAAAACATTCTTAGCCTCTAATTTGAGGTACGTCACAGTTAACTAGTTAACTTATAAGTTATTTCCTGAGTAACTTGATGACAGGCCTAAATTAAACCTGTCAGATTGTGTGCTCTCTTCACGCTGCTGTCAAAGTTTAGAGGGAAGGTGCTCCACTCTGTAACACCACTGCATCATATCCTCATACTATCATACTTTCAGTTTATAAACTTTATATTTTCAACCATTTTCAAGGGGACGGTATTGTTCTGAAAGACACTGGATTGGCGGCAAAACGAAGGGGAAATACTGCTGTCAGCTCGGAGATTAAACCTGCATGTTAGCGTGTTAACATTTTATGAGCTTGTCAGTTCTGTCTCTTGCAATGTTTTCTTTCTTTTTCTTTTTTTTTTTTCCTTTTTTACAGCCGTGGCCTGGAGCCAGTGTGTTTTTGGATTCAAATTTGAAGCGAGGAGGACCCATTGGAGGGTGGACAACCATAGAAATATGTGCTTCAACGTCCTCTAGAGAAATAAATCCTGTTGAACGGGGCTTAAGATGAAGACAGGCAGAGAGCTCCAAAGACTGGGACAAAGCAGACATAAAGATTGTGTCAATCAAGACCAAATGTACAACTGAGCAAAAGCATTCAAACCACTGGTTCGCAACCGCTGAGGTTATACCAGTCGCTGACTCTGCAAATTCAGAAACTGTTGTGCATTCTTGTACCAAAAAAACATGGCACGACAACCAGTGGAATTCACTGTCACATTTACACAGACGAGGCTGAAAAAAGTGGAAAATTACTAAAGAGTTTGGTGAGAAGCTGAATGGAAAGGCATGTAGGACCATAAAGCCTCCAGAGGGACAATCTCCATTCTTCTTCTTTTATTTATTTACAGGTATGCCTCCCTCTGGTGGCACACAAGTGACATCATCTGTCACCAAACATCAGTCCCGAGCATCAAACAAGTTAAAAAAAAAAAAAAAAAAAGCAAAAAAGCAAGGCCTTCTGGAGCCCAGACTACAACACATGGACTCATGTGTTTGGGTGGAGGGACGTTCTGCAGGACAGCTTTGTTACTGGAGGTGTGGTTAATTCCCACTCTGTGCTCTGTGCCAAATAAATGGTTCAAATCTGCTGTAACAGGCTGTTAAAACTGCACCTGCCCTCTAACCAGTGTTTATAGGTGCTGTGAAGCATTACTCCAAGCCTCGTTAATTTGGCGCTTATTAATGTGGAGACAGTTGAGAAAAGCCACAGGGGCAGTCTGTTGAGGCGGGGTGTGGGTGGGGGTGTTTGGGGGGGCTGAATCCAAAATGATACTGTCGGTTAACTGGCTACTCTACATTGGCCGTAGGTGTGAGTGTGTGTGTGCTTGTCTGTCTTTGTGTGTCAGCCCTGCGACTGACTGGCGACCAGTCCAGGGTGTACCCCGCCTCTCGCCCGTAGTCAGCTGGGATAGGCTCCAGTGACCCTGACGGATTAAGTGGTATAGAAAATGGATGGATAGATGGATGGAAATAAATTAGGTCCAGCATGTTTGGCGTGGACCTGGCACAGGACCACCACAGTGACCGCACAGTGCTTACAGTTAAACCTAGAGGTGAGAGTATGCTGATATGTCGCTGCATGAGGGCAAATGGGAATGGGGGGGAAATGATATTCATATATATAGAGTTATGAATGCAAGTTAGTATAACCAAATACTGAATGAAGAGATGACTCCCAGTCTCAAAAATCTTGGCAGAAGAAGAATCCAACATGGCAATGATCCCAAAACTATGACTTGGCTAAGTGTGTCCTGTGACCTGAATCCAACAGAGAATACTCTGGAGTATTTTAAAGCTGAACAAAGAGCAACAAAACCCTGTCGAGCAAGTATTTAAAAAAAAATAAATAAAAGAATGAAGTGTCACTAAGGGAGGGTGCAGGTGCAAATGCAAAACGCATTACAGCAGGCACAACACAAAACCAGCCAGTGTGTGAGACCCAAAGTAAGTAATTAAGAAGTAATTAAGAAAACTAAAAAAAAAAAAAAAATATAGAGGTTATGTTGTGGAACTGGTTGAACTATAAATTCAAGAGTCTTGGATTAAAGACATTAGAAATGAAACCACCAATGCGTAAATCATACCTATGCTGGTCTCACACGGTCCTTTCTGGATCTGGGTGATTCCAGACTGTCCCTGTTGCAGGGCTTTCCTGCTGGTCGCCTTCAGGTGACACACGTTAGAGTAGGTCTTCCCGTCGCTGCCGCAAACTTCGTGGCTGAACTTGCACCGACAGAATCCCTTAGAGAGCCGCTTGCCCGCCGGGTGTTTACACTCCAGTCCGTCCCCGCACGGCAGGTCTTCCTTGCGGCCGCACGGCTCTCCTTCCCCCTGAGCGCACACCAGGCAGCAGTTGCAGCGGTCCGGAACGTAACCGCTGGGGCAGCTGGGGCTCGGGCAGGTACTCACATCGCACCTTGTTGGGCATGTTTCTGTGGGCTCAGCAGCGCTGGCAGACTCCTTGAGATAAAAGAACACAGCGGTGTACAGGATGATCTGCATTTTTTTTTTAAAGGAGGAATTGAGGTTGGAAAAAAAAAAAAAAACTAAAGAGAGGTAGAGAGATTTTATGCGGAGATCATGTTCCCGAGCTCCGCACTGCTCATCTCTTTGTGGACAGTGAACATCCCACTCCGCTGGAAGAGCTGAGCGCATCTGAGAATGAGGAAAGACCGGACAGAGAGGGAGGAGATGAGGGATGAGGCGTGGCGACGGAGCTCAGAGTCAGAGGTTGGCAGCATCATTGTTTCCGTGTCTGACCTCAGAGTTAGACTTTACCTCACCTCAACTGCTCCTCTAATGCACCAACCACCTTAAATGTTTGGATATAAATACATATTTTGCATTTAATTTACCATCATGAAGGCCTTAATACTGTTCTTCAACCTTCTCCACACTCCTAGGACACATATAAAAACTCAAAACATCCTGAGAAGGATTCAATTCAGACAATGTCTGTGAAGATTTTCTTCAGGTCATCCAGGTCACAGTGTTTCCGAAAGGAAGACTAAGAGAACTGGAGTTTCCTTGAGGCTTTTGGAGACGTTTCACCGCTCATCCAAATCCAAGTTCAGGTTTTCACCTTCTCGTGGGATTTGTGGATTCCTCAGCAGTCGGGTTAGAACTGAGGAAGCCTTTCATATGAGAGGTGAAACGTCTTCAAGAACCTCAAGCAAGTCCAGCTGCCTTTGGAAAGCTTTTGGAAAGGGACAGTGTGACATTTAGGCAAAGCATTGAGCAGTTTAATAGATGAAGTGTACCCAGTCAGTGTGTACCCAGTTTAAAATTCAGCTCAATTCAGTTTTATTTCTATAGCTCTTAAAGCGCTTTACAGAGACGGAAGAAACCTTGAGCAGATAAAAAAAAAAAAAAAAAAAAAAACTGCAAAGGGTCTCACATTTCTTTGTGACCTTTTGACTGTGAATTCTTTTTCATAGCGGTTGAAGCTGTGGGTGTAAATGTAGCTGTTGCGGGGTCTGTGGTGGGTTCAGGCTGCAAGCGACACTTTTTTTTTTTCTTTCTTTCTTTCTTTCCAAAACATGAAGTCATTCATTCTTTCCTGCGGGCTGGGGAGGGGTGGGGAGTTGAGGACACCACCTCCACTACTGTCCCCTTGTAAGGGCAATTTAAAACGAGCAGACCATGCAGCCCCTGCTCCCTCATTCCAGAGATGTTGTTGCTTTTCCTCAGAAGATTCTCACTTTTGGTGGTCTGCTTCCAGCATGGGAAGGAAACACAGCAAAGCTGGTGGGTGATGTGTTTTTAATCTTGAGATTACAATCATTTTCTCATGATCACGGCTCAGTGTCTCATTGCTTATGTCATCAAATAGTTCATGTTTGAGTCAATGAATATATGGAAGAGATTTCAAAACAACCAATGTTGACCAAGGTGTTTAAAATAAAAAAAAAAAATTAACTTTTTTAAGAAAGACATTTATGAAGGAAAGAAGTTTCATAGTGATTTCTGTGATCTGATGTCAACATTCACACCCTATGGACAATCCTGGAGAACCTGGAGGGAACCAGCACTTACTGGTACCCTCCCACTGAAATAACCGGAACCAGACACAACAAATGAACATGGCATGGATTCAAATATTTTGTAGCACTTCTCACATGGTAGTTTAACTGAACTCTTTTGGAGCAAACTGCTGAAGTTCTCTCAGGTTTGATGAGCTCCTCGTCCCCCAGCTGTGACTTTCAGTTGGATTAAGATCAGGACTCACAGCAGGCCAGTTCAGGCCAGACAGAGCTCTGACAACTGGACAGTATGT
Source organism: Toxotes jaculatrix (assembly GCF_017976425.1). Lineage (NCBI taxonomy): Eukaryota > Metazoa > Chordata > Actinopteri > Toxotidae > Toxotes > Toxotes jaculatrix. Next base: position 14,726,470 of record NC_054416.1, on the reverse strand, counting down.
TTCACTCAAGGAGGCCTCGATAATCCTTCGCATTTCATTCTTCCCTATTTCCTCAGACTTTTCTCCATTTAAATAGAATGAATGGCTGATAGTCTTTATGCTAAGCTAACAAGCTGCTGGCTGTGGCCTTAAATTTTACAGACACAGACACTAACTCATTGCATATTAACCAACATGTCAAACTACTATGTCTTCTTAGCAGAGTGGTGGATATGACATTATGGTTGTTGCAGCCACAGAATTAATGAAAATCTTCGAGTGTGTTGAATTTAACAAATTTAAAAAGTCAGCGTTTCATTTTTAAGAGGATTATTGCTTTATTCCTTCTTTCAAAAAGTTACAGGTCCTCACTTTAAAATGGTTTGGATCCATAAATATGGTGTTGTTGCCATGTGCACTCTGGCTGCGAAGCTGTTTGAGTCAGTGTCCCCAGATAAATGAATCACAACTGTCAGGGAGAATGAACAGAACTACAAAAACAAGACTCAGGTTTTAAAAAAAGTGGATTTTTTTTGTGGTGCAAAAATGGCCTCACGTTGAAAAAATGTTGTTTCTCACATACACATACACACACACGCTACAGATGTGAGGCTGTTTTTAATCCTCACTTTCCTCTGAGAGGCTGACGGTCACAGAGGGGGAAGCGGGATGTGGAGCGTTCAAGTCCATGGATCGACGACAGTCCAGGTTTGTTTGGACAGACAAGAGGGGGGCGGCGACCGAGACATGTGTTTCTCACCCAGTCATGGGTGTGTTTATTTGAAATAGTCCGTCACTCGAGGAGACACAGGGGCTCCTTGTTCAGCAGGAGTACGCTCTGTTTCTGAGGGTAACAGAGGGACACAGACAGCACGTGGTAATGTTTATCCGACTATTCTTTCTTTTCCTGTGTCTCTACTGAATATTTGGCACATCGCGACTCGTAAACTGCTGTCAGTGTTTTGAGATTGGATGACTGAAATGAACCCGTTTGGAGATGGAAGAAGGGACGCAGAGAAGGAAGATTACAAAACTCAAGAAACGAACCAAAGACATCCACGAAAGGGAAAAAGAACCACTCAGAAACATAAACTCAAAAGTGTAAATGTGAACAAAAACAGGAAAAAAGGAGGAAAAGCCATAAGAACACAGGGGCAAAAAGACCAGGAGTCACACCAGGAACGTAACTTCAAAATAAAACAGAAAATACTAAACACAGTCCAGAAAAGAGTCACTACTAGAGTAGCAGTAACGTTGCTTTCCTGACATGTCCTATGTATTTTTGGTTTTCATGAAATTAAAAAAAAAAAGATGATTACGTAAAGGTTTCACTTGTTTTCTTCTTATTTATTTATCGTGGATAAATGAAGGCCTCGTTGGACACTAATCTTGAATCTTGTGCATACAGCACAATGCAGCCGACAATTAAAACCTTAACCTCATCTTCATCGTCTCCACAGAGGGCTATGATCCGCTGACGACTCTGTGCTGTAAACATAATGCAGCGTTTTTCATTAAATCAGATTTTTGTGAAACAAATAAAAAATAAAAAAATAACACATTCATTCATCTGCTGAAGTTTCCCATCTTCACGTGTCTAGCAAAAAGTTTGTTTTCCTAATGAAAGAATATTTTCCCGTGGTGCTGTAATGCTGATCCGGTGAGATGTTAATCCTTCTCACGTTCAGCTCTGCAGCGAATCCTCTTGCCTTCTGGTAAAAGAACAGAGACAGGTCCCGGTCGACGAGGAAGTTGTGGTAGATGGTGGCGAGGCGTGTGCACAGCTGCAGCTGAGACCTCTTGTTGCCCAGATCCATGGCCGCAGCAAGAGCCAAGTGGTAGTAGCCTGCAGCGTCAAATGGGTCCTGCAGAGGTAACAATAAAATGTGCAGCCCCTTAAATAATTCCGTTGATTTCACAAAATTGTTGTGTGAAGTAGGTAGTGCCTATGGTTTCATTGATTTGAAATGTAATACCTATCTGTAATCCCTTACCTTCAGGTCGTAGAATATGATGTCCCCTAGTGTCTGGTAGACCCTGACATAGTACAGTGTCTCCTCATCAAACTGGAGAGGTGTTGGACAGAGGGTCAGGGACTTCAGGTAGTGGTGTTCAGCGAGTTCATACTGCTCGAGACAGTGGTACAGAGACGCCAGGCGGTGGTAGGCCACTCGCTCATTGAGACGCTCACCTGTGTGTAAAACCAAACACAAAGGTAGCGCACATACACATGACTTCAGACTGTCAGGAGACAGAGCAACAAATACCAACAACTACTGGGCCAGAAGACCAACACATTTCATTCTGATATATATATATGGCTCCCAGAGGAAGATTTCTAGCGGTTGTAGTCACCCCCCTGACCGATGCTGGACCCCCATCAAGCCAAATGTCCTACTTTCCAATCAATCAAAAAAAAAAATCCAATCAGAAATGTCATACCTGAACCAAAGGGACGTTTTTTTTCGTACCTTGGGTGATACTGATATCCAGCGCAGTCTGAGCAAACTCAACAGCTTCCCCATACAGTTTGAGACGAAGCATCACTTCAGTCAGCTTGTTACACAACCTCAGCCTGGTATGAACACTGCTGCTCTTCACAGCGATGGGCAGAGCACGGTCCTACGTGGAGGATTATACACACGGATTTTGAGCGTCTCGGGCGTGTTGACGACCAAGCGAGTCTAAGGAGTAACAAGAAATCACTTAAAAGGTTCATATTGAGCTGTTGTTTTATTCAGACTCTACCCTGTAGAAGGTGATGGCCTTGTCTCTGTCCTGGCAGCTGTTGAAGAAAATGTCTCCAGCGGCTTCCAGAAGCTTCAGGATGAACCTGGTGTCTCCTGTGCCCAGAGCGACATCCTGAGCTGCCTGACAATGAGATCAAACAAAAATACAGGCTTTCATTCGAAAAAGGAAAATATCTCTCTGTGCGCCCAACTGAGATGAGCTATGTTACTGCTACATCTGGAAACAGGAGGTTATGTCGGTAGTAAAGAGCAGAATCGGCTTTGTCAGGTTTCAAAAGTTTCATATATCACGGTGCACAGAAATAAAAGCTGTGGTGTCTTACACAGCAGTACTCAGACCTGAACATAAAGGTCTACCAGTTCAGTCTGGCCCAGCAGGTGGTAGATCTTCCCAGCCTGTAGCCAGCCATACGCCTCCTTCTCCCTGCAGCCCAGATCGATGAAAATACCCAGACTACTCTTGGTGTAGTCGAGAGCAGCCCGGTACGCCCTGAAAACATTCACAGACTCAGATCCAGCTCTGAACTTAAAACTCATCATTAACTCCCTTGAAACTAACAGCTGAGCAGATTTCATTTTCCAAACGGCTGGGTTATTGCAAGTAAAAGAACATGACTGCATGCTATATCCAGCTCTACATACACACCTTTCTGTACCCAGAGTGAGATAGAGCTGGCTGATGGCTTCCAGCGCATCACCCTCCTGTCCTTTGTCTCCTGTGCGTCTCAGCAGCTGGACCTGGTGCTGGCTGTAGATGATACACTGTGCCTGGTCTGGACTCTGACACCCGTACAGATGGCACAGGTTTCTTGTTGCAGTGAGCTGGCCTGGCAACGAACAGCAGTCAATTTCAGATCATTAAAGAGACAGAGGAAAAACCAACAAACAGTACTTACAGTCTAACAGGTCGGCATTGATAGCCAGCAACAGAGCCCACTCGTAGCATCCTTTCCCATAGTGCAGCTGCTGCTGTTTCAGATAGTGCTGTCCCAGCTCCAGCAGCACTGTGATGAAGTTCGCTTCATGACCTTCTTCATCCAGCTCTGAGAAGAGCTGCACAGCCTCAGTCAGGTGCCTCTGTGCCAGGCCTTTAGCTCCAGCCTTCAGACACAGCAGCCCTTCAATGAGGATGAAGGAGGTCAATGTCATTTCACAGAACTGAAGTCCACTGGAAGAACCATGTGTCATTAAGTCTATAGAGTCTTACCTAGGTTAGCCTGAGCCACAGCCCAGTTTGGCAGGTCCTCGTACTCTTGGCAGATGGCAACAGCAGCCTGGTAGCTCTCTGCCGCCCTCTGGAGATCACCCATACATCGAAGAGCCACACCACGCATATTGAGGACTACGCCTTCATGTGAAATTAAACACGTTAGCTTTAACATATCACATCATATTGATAGCAACATTGATATTGATAGGTTTTTTTTTTTTTTTTTTGAGGTTTTTGCTTCACAACCACATGTAACCAGAAACCCACTGACCTTCCTGAGGGGTTGTGCAGTGTTCTGGCATGGAAGACAGTACCGAGTCCAGTATATCCAAAGCAACGCTGGGCTGGTTGTTGTCAATGTGAAGCCATGCCAGCCAGATGAGGGCACTGTTTCTTTCCGGCACAGAGATGGGGACTTGCTGTAAAGGTGGAGTGTTGTTGATGAGAGTATGCATTTGGTGGATGGCATGTCCAACCATTTTGTGCTTGTAAAAAAGTTGGCTGAGGCAAACAGTGAGCTGATGGCTCAAAACATGGCATTGGTTCCTTACGCCTCCTTGGACCTTGATAAAAGAGAGGGCCTGGCGTAAAAACGGAGCCGCTTGAGGCAGGATGGAGGCCTCCTGTTCTTTGATTCCATACAGTTTGTTGACATTGACTAGAACTAGAACCATGCTGTTAAGACAGTCGCTCAGTCTGGCAGATGGCTGCAGAGAGACTCTCCTCGCTGAGCTGACACTGAGGTGGGGAAGGCAGAGTTCGCTGTAGAGCTTTCCCAGGGCCAGGTATCCATGACTGAGAGAGACGCTCCATGTTCTTTGAGCTTTGGCACAAAGAATAAGTAGTCTCTCAAGATAAGTGGCAGCTTGAGCCCTTTCTGCACAGATCCAGTGGTGCTTTGCCAACAGATAACAAGCCCGGGCCTCTGCCATTTTGTTGTGAGCGAGAACAGCTTTTTTGAGGAGATATTTAAGGACAGAGTTGTCCTCTAAGCTTTCAAGACAATCAGGGATTCCCAGTATCAAGGCAACAAGTCGCTCTGCCACAGCAAAAAAACTTTCCGTATTTTTCTGCAAAAGATATATGGCAGCTAAGTTGGAGTAGATGTTGGCCAACAGCTTGAGGTCCCTAAAGCCTTCTCGTGGAACACAGAGGGCCTCCTCAAAGTAAACCCGAGCCTGGCTGAATTTTGACCTCCCAGCGCAGAGTTTACCCAACAGGAAGCACAAACGAGTCTGTGACCAAAAGAGTTGCTTCTTCCTGGCGGTTTCTCTAGCGACACTCAGAAAGGCAATCAGTTGATCCTCATCAGAGTGACCGGAGAAGGTAGTGGAAGAGAGGAGTTCAGAACTCAGTCCATACAGGACGCCAAACTCTTCTTTGCAGTCTTGTCCCTCCAAAAAAGAAAAGAGGGGAATGAAGTTCTCAGTGTTGTTGTTTCCTTCTACAACTGGGTGAACAGTGAAACAGGGAGGTGTTGGGTCTTTCTGCTCTAAGGGCAGGACCGAGTCCTCTAGAGTCCCATTTGTGGTGACAGGGGATGAGTCTTTTCCTTGATCAAGGATCCTCTGAATATTTTTTTTCAGGTCAGGCTGCTGAGAATCAGCTTTACTCGGAGAGCTGACTGCAAAAGGAAAACAGAAGGCAAAAAAGCAATGTTAAAATAGAGAAAAGATGAGAATTACTTCAACAAAAATCTATCGGTAGCAATACTTACATGATGGTTTCTTTTCCGAATCTTGGTAAGTGATGATATCTGAGATTGAACACGAAAAAGTGCAAGAAAGTGAATGAGATAACGTCCCAAAGCCCCGACAACTGGTAAATAAAGCTCATGAATAATTCAAGCAACAATTCAGCTCAAATGAAATTACATTTATTACAGAGTTTCAGGGTCAACCTTTTTGTGTTATATGTTACTGAACACAGCTTACACCAAGAGGGACTTTCAAGATAAGACAAGGTGTGGTATGGTTGGATCCACCATGATGATAACATTAGCATGTTAGCATTGTTGCTGTGCCTGAGCACAGCCAGTACGGTGGCTGACTCTTCAGTCCATCTGTCGCTGTGCTGGAAGGCGCTTACCGAGTTTATAGTTACGACCAGTATCATTTTGAGATTTCTTCTTGATTAAGGCAGCTGTTTCCTCTATAACTTTGTCCTCTCGCAGACTGAAAAACATCCCTTCCTCCTCTTCCAGTAAAATATCTGCTGAGCTGCAATAATGCCCGAGAATAGCACAGCATACAGTTTGGTTATATACAGTGGCACTTTAAGACAAATTTACACATAAATGCAGGTAATTCCCACGGCTTCACTTTTCATTTTCTTGCCACTGTACTTTGACATAAAGTAATTTAACGTGTGTTGTGTTAAAATAACAAATGATCAATATTTGCGATACACCCACTCGTAAACGTCGGCCAACGGTTTCACCAGGCTCGTCTTGACCAGACCCACTTCTCCCGTCGCTTCCTTCCTCCCTGTGAACCAATCAAAACAAGACACCAGAAGTCCCACAATGATGATGTGATCACCTGGAGCCACGCTTAGTTCATCTGGGCCCTCGGCGTCATACTCCATCATGGCCAGACAGGTTCCTCTGGCTGAGTGGAAGAGAGAGAACACAAAGATAAAAATGAGAGTAAATATCTTTAAATAAAGCATTTAATTCTTTTTAGTACGGATATTTCTGAAATGATTACAGAGTGAAACTACCCTCAACAGATTTTACTGCACTTACCAAACTGCAGAGGGAAGTCACAGGCAGGTTTCCCACCACCAACTAAAACGCTCTCAGCGCAGGATTTGAGAAACAACCTGTGAACAGATGGAATCAGAGAATAACACCTCCTGTCTGCTCCTGCATGATCACAGAACTGTGAGAGTGGTCAGTGCTACTTGTATGAGACTATATCAAGTCCTGTGTGTAGAGGTGACTCACTGATGAAAAGGAATAACGGGCTCCAGAGCAGGTTTGGGAGCTGTGCCCCGAGCTCCATCTGCTAGGCAGAGGACGGTCCAACCTGAGCCCAGGAAGGGAGGCTCAAACTGGGCTATGTCTCCCTGTTCCAGGTAAAGATCTCCCCCAGAGGTGGAGCTGTCAAACATCTGGTTGGCACTACAGCTAGCAAAGAATGAACCTAAGCACACAGAGTAAGAGGGTGTGTGCATTGCATAAAATTCCACCGGACTCCCAGCAGATTTCTTCTCCACCTTCAGAAACTTCCATTTCATCCCCTACCTTCTTGCATGAGGATGCCTTTGTAGATAAGGTGAAGCGTTTCCTCCTGAATGGAAACCTCAACAGCAACTTTCTCCTCCAAAGAGCTGAGCCAGAACTCCTGGTCTAACAACAAACTCTCCATACACTGACCTAGGAAACCTGGAAGTGAGGAGCAGCAAATTCCTGTTTGTATTTTTACTACACCAACATTCATTGCATAGATCTTCAGATAATTAATCACTATAATCATGCCGAAAAACTGTAAAAGATGTCACTGCCAACTATTTTTTTTTTTTGTTGTACTCCCAACTTACCTATTGTGTAATACGTAGTGAACTTCCATAGCTCCTCAAATGTTTTGAATCTTACAAAAATAACTTTGTCTTCACTGTTGATGGAGATGACATGAGCGCACAATTCCTACAGACAGAGAACCAAAAAAGTTGAAACTAAACACAGTCTTTGTCCTTTAGTGAGTGTGAATGTTTCCTGTTTTTTTTTCCCCCATAATATTACTCACTTTTTTCTATATTGAGGTCAGTTTGCTGTGCAGTCATTTATACACCAGTATTTTATTTTTAGTGAACGACCACTTGGGGGTCACCATGCCATTTAGAAAAATGCCAAACAAGCAAACAAAACTTGGAAAACGTCTTTACATTGTCATTCATTCACGCTGTTAACTCAGTGAGGAAGCAGACTGTTTTACAGCTTAAAATGTCAGAAATTTAACATAGGTCTGGTAGCCAGGTGTGTGTGTGTGCGCATGTGCGTGCGTGTGTGTGTTTTTCACGAGCTGTACCGTGAACAGAGCGTTGACCTCGGTGCTGTCGACCTGCAGAATGCGCAGTTTCCTTCGTAACATTTCCTTTAACTCCTCATCTGCAGGAAGTCGCTCCGGGCCCCTGACCATATCCAGCGACACTGCCAAGGCTGAACACAGAACACACACACACTTAGAGCAGGGCAGAACTGGATTTTATATGTGTGTGTGTTAAGGGGTTGATGTATTCATTTTTTTTTCCCCTCAGAGGATTAAATCTGTTTCCACTAGTGTTATTTTAGAGGGAGAGAATGGAAAACCTGATTTTTTTTAACTGTAGTTTTATGTTTCTCACAGAATAATAAACATATATATATATATATATAAAGTAGTTTTTGAGCTGTCCACAGCAACGGTGGTATAACATACACACACACACATATACAAGTGAGCTATATAGATGACATGGATGAGACTTTCTTCATTATATAGAGCAGTGGCCTTAACTGATTAAATGAAATAGATAAAACATAACAATAAAACAACACCCAGATTACACTGTTACAGTAAAAGGAAAAAAAGAAACAAGTAACAGAGTAAACAGGAAAGAGAACAGGTGGGGGAAAAAAGATGTAAATAAACTAAAAGAAAAGAATATCTATGTCTCATGTTCATTCATATTGGACTTTATTTCCCTGGCTATTTCCTTGAACTACCTAAAGCATTTATGACCTGATGTGATTTTTATTTTTAATTTTTTTTTTTTTTTCTATTTTTGTCATTATTGTGGTAGAGACAGGAAGCTGGGGTGAAACAGCGAGAGGGGATGGCATGCAGCAAAGGGCCTGAGCAGGATTCCAACTGCTGCTGCAGTAAGAGTTACTGATACACACTGTACACCAGGTGAGCTACCAGGAACCTGATACCCACCCTCACCTGATGTCACTTCTGACATGAAACACGAGACCAACTCACAGCTCTGATTAAAATCCAAACTGCTTATAAACCACTTGTGCTGACACTGTGTGACTGGCTCACCGATTAATGAGTGACTTCAGAAAGAACTCACAGTTTCAAGGTATAAACCGTTTCGGATTCACAATCACATGATTTCCCTCTGAGGTCACCTCTGTTTCACAGGTCATGTGACTCGTGAACAACATTGAACTCCAACGTTTAGTCATTCTGTATAAAGAATGACATGCCTTTCATGAGTGGCATATGTCAGTGGCATCAAATGCTATGCAAAGATAAAGGTGGGAACGACACTATGAGGGTAGCGTAGCAGGCACATGCCAGGGTTTGATGTTGTCCAGCCAAGCAATGAGGCCCCCCCACCCCTCGATGACATGCACATTCTGAACCGGCACTGCACTAGTCTACTCTAAAAAAAAAAAAAACATAAAGCAAACATCTGCTGTGATGTTACCTGTTGGGAAGCTCTCCTCACATGTTGATAGCGTTCCCTTCAGGCTTACCACATCTGTGGAGAAACCGTGCACTGTTAAAAACATTAAAACACACACACACAGCAGAAGTCACACACACACACACACACACACATATATATATATATATATATATATATATATATATATATATATATATATATATATATATATATATATATATATATATAAAAAATAGAAAAACAACAAGGAACATTTACTACATGTAATACACCACAGATAAAGGCACATTTGGCCCATTTATCACGTGACATAGGCTACATGTGCACGAGCGCACTCAGAAGTTCCCACAGTAATTTGGAATATTAGGAGAATATTAATAATAATAGTACTGGTACCCATTCTGATTAGGATCTGACTCCCCTCCTCCCGGTGCTGCTTGGCCGTCAGGTGAGATCTTTTTGTCGGTACCTGTGGTTTCCGGTGTCTCGATCTCGAGCTGGTTGAAAAAACGTCCAGTCCAACCGCAACGATGCGGGACAACAAAACTTCTCTTCTCACTTTCTGCGTGTGTGTGTGTGTACACGTAGAGGGTGGGAGGGGATGGCGTGGTGGGTAGGGGTGGAAGGGAGGGGGAGACTACAGTGACAAGTCCTGGTGTTTCTTTTCAAAATAAAATGTCATGCAGCGCCTGACCTATCAGCGAATCACGGTTTACACACCTGAATGAATAATCAGACTGTGAAACGCTACTGGTTTGAGTTAGAATTATTAAAATTCGCCAGTTTTGGCATCAACTGGGCCCAATTGTATTTTATATTCAAGTATTTTTCTTTATTATTTGTTGATTTGGATGATACTCATCCATCCTGTCATTTATTTGATTTTTATTTGTGTTTACATAATGTGTGAATCATTCATTTCCTTATTTATATTGAGTTAATTGCTCCATTCTTAATTTGTTTTTGTTCATTTATTATAATGAATGAATAATTTATTTTGTAGCGCTTATTTTACTTCCATTTGCTCCTTCCATGTGTTAGTTGACTTCAGTTCATTGTATCTATTGTATCTACATGCACATTGAGCAGTGGTGTAAATAAGCTTTCTTGATGTACAGTAAATTCTAATGCAAGATTTACTGTAGTTGAAACCTGAGTGTTTTGATCTACCTGGGTCCAAGTAGAGCCTATGTATACTTATTTTTAATGTTTTGTGAGAGTCAGCTTTGATAAGTTCCTACGGTCTTTCCTCGAAATTCATGTGTTTTCAGGTTAATGATCACTCACTGAACAAATAAAGCTCCTTCCATGACCAAATCAATCCATGAGTTGGTGGTGCTGGTGGGCGGACACGGGAGTTTCTTCCTGAATACAAATAAAGAACTCTCCTATTTTCTTTCAGGCACATACACTCTTTCTATCCTTAACTTTCCTCTCTCAGTTTTCATTGTGTGCAGGTTCAGTTCAGTGAATAGTCCAGAGTGTGTGTGTTTTCAAACATCCCAGGAACAGACTCAGCATTTCCTGTCCTCCTGGTCAGTTCCTCTGTCAACCCAAGAGCTGCTCCGACGCTGGAACAAACACTCAGGAATTTATAACAGCAGCAAAAAGACATTCGCAGGGAGGCAATCACAAGTTCTATGATGGCACTAAAGTAATTCTGTAAGGTGTCTGAAAAATCTAGTGTCATATAAGACTTACTCTTCTCATTAGAATTTTTATCACACACTGGTTTTCAGATGACAAAGTGGTGTAAAGTACAAAACGTATTTGGTGTGAATAAGTCTTAGAGATATTTATTTAGAAAGAGTTCTTTCTGGATATTCTGATGTGACTTGCAGACAGCTTTTTTGGCCTGGGTCTTTCTGTTTTGGTCTCTACCAACTCTTCTGTAAAAAAATGGCTATTTAGCTGCTTAATGCCACTTTGTTCACCAGAGACTCTCCAGCTGTGTCTGTCTCCCATTTGGCGGTGGCAAGGTACATTAGGGTGGATGTTTCTGGAGGTTCTTCTCTGAAAACAGCTCCTGCTGAAGCTGCTAGAAACAAGACTGGTGAGAGCAAAGTTTCTGGGTCAGAAAAACAAAACAATTAAACTAAAAGAGGCTAAAAAGCTCCTTAAAGGCATAAGGGTGCACCAAACTTAGATTATGTGTGTATATTTCAAAACATCAAAAGTGAAATGGGAATAAATGTATTGAGACATAGGAATTATGTGATTGATTGATTGATTGGTTAGTTGATTGATTGATTGATGCCTTAGACCAGGATTGGATTATTTTTGCACAGTGGTGATGGGACATAAAGTGGAAAGGAAAGCAGAACGCAAACGTTTTCTTTCTGTGCACTTTTTAGAATCCTCCAGAACGAGATGGGTTTTTCAGAGCAGTGCTATAATAAAACTAAAAAAAAAACAAAAAACAAAAACAAATGTGTTGTTTTTATTAAAATTTTATTTTATTTTTTTCTGGAATATTACTACATTCAATTTTTGACAGGGACTGCTGTGCTAATCTGTAGTGGTTAATGAACTTCCACATCCAAAAATTGGAAAAGCTGAGATTTAAAGTGATTTAAAGTGCTATTTTTTACCTTTATAAAGGGTTTATTAGCTATAACTAAATATAAAACATTATTAGCCCCAATAATATTAAAATATTTAAAATAAATATTAAATAATATTAACCATTAATATTTATAAAAGGTAGTTTAGGAAGTAGTACCGCAATATTGATGAAACGGTCACTGTTCTTTTCCTGTTGTGAACTTTAGAGGGCGCTAAGTCTGAAAATAGATCTACCGATTTCAGCCATTACTGACACTCTGTTGTGTTTATCTGTAAAGTTAGCTAATATCAAAAAGGGTTATTCATTTAGGTGCTTTCAAGATAAAAGTATAATTCACAAGCCAGAATCTTGGCAGTTGTTTGGCGCGATGGCGCTTTTATTTTGAAAACAGACTACCGCTACATCCGGTGTTACTCAAGCTAACTCCGTCAAACCTAACTACTGTCTTACAGCATCATCCAAATATTAGCTTGCTGAGTAGCTTTTAGCTAGCTAAAGTCTCCACAAACTAATCTAAGCTAATCTATGAGTCGCAAAAGAAACTACAGTTTCGCTGAAACGAGCGTGTCTCCTGAACTCCACGGCGCCTTCATGGAGCCTCCCGGGTCAGTAAGCCGGGCCGACGGCGATTTCCTGGAGCTGGAGCCCGACGAGGAACTGCTCTGCTCGGTCAGCGACATCACCGAGCACCTCGGCAGAAACATCACCGTGGTACTGGAGACAGCGCTGTCTGAGATCCGCAAAATGGTTAGCATAAGGATACGAGTACTGAAAATGGAGCTACGCGAGAAAACCGAAGAGATAGAAGTGTTAAAGGCGAGACTGGACACAGTCCAGAGGGATGGCAGAGACTCTTTCCCCGGCGTTACGACCACGGAACCATCGACAGAGGCGGGCTACAAGAAACCTGACTTCAGCTCCGGTACCAAGCACAACAACGCCGACCCCAGGAGAGCCAAAGCTGTCATGCCCGGTGTGAAGAAGGAGAACATAGATGCTATTTGTGACTATCTGATGAAAGACAAGAACTCGAGAGGTTGTGCTGAAATGGACGAAGACCAGAGCAGTCAAGCCAGCAGTGAGAGGGAGGCTCGCCAAGAACAGGACCCTCACTCTCTCAACCTGTGGCCTGACAGCGGGATGGCTGGCTCCGGGTCTGGGCACGGAGACTCCGAGTCCACCACAGATGACATCTTCTCTATGCTCCCGTCTGGCAGCAAACGGATGTACGACTACGAATGGATAGCACCGATCGAGTATTCCTCAGACCTGAAAGGTAAACACACAGAGCCAGTGATAGAGGCGTGTGAGTCACAGAGGACACCCTGCACAGCTGAGGACACCCCCTGAGGACATGCAGCTATGGATTATGAAGTATACAAAGCTGCATAGGTTTCCTCCCACAGTCCAAAGACAGTTTAACTGGACACTCTAAATTTCCTGTAGAGACTGACTGTGACTTGTGGACAAATGGGTTACATTAAAAACTATATGATAAGACAAATTTGTGATTAGGCCAGAAAGCAGAAATCTGTTAAAGCAGAAACTGGACAGGGATGGCTGGGGGACCATTTCCCCTTAGCATGACATCCATCCAGCTGTCCACAGCTGGTTCTGGCTTCCAGAAACCCGGCTTCAGCTTCGGGCTTGTGTAGAAGCCTGTTCACCTTTAGTTCACCTCCCGTTATAGTTGCACTTCCTGCAGTTTGTGGTTTGGGTTGAGGTGAGGTTTAGTATCTCAGAGGGTGACTGGTTGGGGTTGGGGTTCAGGTGAAGGTGAGGGGAAACACATTTTATATTAATTCACAATTATCTACTATATTTATTAATTGTCTACTTAGATTCCATGTTAAAATTTCCTAGATATGTTTTAATATGAGATATGTTTAACTTATGTAATAATTTAGATTTTTCTCTTTTTAATGTAATGTCATAAATGATTTAATCTTAAAGTGTCTTCCACAGTGGTAAGAGTTTGTTTTATGTGATCATATTTCTTTTGTTTTTTCTTTTTTCAGTCATGAAGGAGCCCGAGTGTGAGAACACCCTGACCGGTGAGACGGATAATGATGACGAAGACGAGCTTTCGAGGAGGGAGGTGGGCGGGCTTGACCAGGCCCACGTCGCGCTCTCGCACGTGCAGCCCCCTGACTTCTCCATGGAGCCCCAGAGTTCTTCAGGGGAGGGAGGGAGTCCCCTGGAGGGCAACACGGACAGGCCCGAGGCAGGTGGGTAAGAACGAGGGGGAAGGGAAAGGAAGGACTGTCAGAACTATGAAAACAAGGGCAACAGTGTAATAAACTTAAAAGATAGCTTGATGGATGTTGGTGTGAACCATAGGCTATAGGACGCTTGGCTACATTAGCTGCTACTAGCAAAATGCACCTGCGACCTGTTTGTGGTCAAGTTGCATTGTGGGTAATATGGGCAGCAGGTTTTCACACGCGAAAAGAATGTGTGGAATTAAATTAATTAAACAGGCAAATTAATTAAGTTAAACAGGCTGACGAGTGGATTAGAAGATTGAAGACACCTGTGATGCTAATTACAGGACACACTGCAGTTTAACATGTCACCGTGGTCACATTATTTTCAGTCTTTTCTAGGGGTCCCAACTAATTTGTCCAGGCCAGTGTCACTAGTTTGTTTTGTTTTTTATTATTCTTTTGAATAACAATTCAAAGGCAGTGTCTGATTTTCATTAGTCTGTGTTCATTAAATTGTTATTTATTATTAATTTGTTATTATTTGTGTAGATGGCATCATTCAGTCCTCCTGAGCATGGATGTCTAACACTAATCTGGGGACAGATGTTCTGCTTCTTTTCAGCTGATCTTTGCTGGAGGGGGTTTTGTTGATCTCCAAAGGTTTTTTTTTTTTTAAATCACATTTAAGTCAGAGGATTCACTTGGTCAGGTCATAGTTTTCACTTCTATTAATTACTTATAGCTAAGATTAATTACTGTACACTCTTATTTCAGGTCAGCAGTTCCCTAGTCACACCTACATCTGCTCTCTGTGTGGAACTTTCTGTCCTGACTCTGTGTTCCTGGAGGAACATATTAAACTGATACACTCAGACTCTGCCGGTGCCCAGACTCTCCAGGCCCTGCAGTCCACCTCCTCCGCTGCACCCGCCGTCGGGGACGGCAGCGGCGGCGACTCCAGGAGGGGTGAAGGAGTGCAGAGCGAGGACGGCACGAGACCAGGGGCTGGCATTGGCATCAGTCGGGGAGGGGGCCTTGTGAAAAAGGAGATTAAAATTGAAGGGGGGTACGAGTGTGGGGACTGTGGCCGCCATTTTAACTACCTCGGCAACCTGCGGCAGCACCAGCGTATTCATACCGGGGAGAAGCCCTTCATGTGTCCAGAGTGCGGGGAGAGGTTCCGCCATGCAGCCCGGTTAAAGAGCCACAGGCTGGTGCACAGCGGAGCGCAGAGCCCCTTCCCCTGCCCCCAGTGCGGAAAAGGGTTCTCAGTGCTCTCTGGACTCAAGAGACACCAACGGGTGCACACTGGCGAGAGCCCGTACGCCTGTCCTCAGTGTGGCCGGCGCTTTAAGGAGCTCGGGAACCTGTACACCCACCAGAGGATCCACAGCGGGGCCACGCCTTACTGCTGCCAGCAGTGTGGACGCAGCTTCCGCCACCTGGGAACCTACAAGAGCCACCGCTGTACCCCGGCACAGTAACCAGCCTGGCTGCTAACGCTCCGTTCAGCTCACTGACAACTGATACCATGAAATTTAAAGGACATGGTGCTGACTCTGAGGTGTGTGTGTGTGTGTATGTGTGTGTTTGTGTGTGTGTGTCTTCTTTGTGTGGCTGTCTGATTTCACCGTGGGAGGTGCTGGTCATGCGGAGAACACGGCTGTTCCACTTACTTGTTTTGTTACAGAGCTTTCAGTGATATCACTTAGCCTTCATCAGCAGATGGAGTTTGTGCAGTTGTTGTCAAAAGCTGAGCTTGAAAATCAAGTTGCGGTCTTGTTCCATCTGCTGATGAAGCCTGTGAGAACATGGCTGAAAGCTCCAGAACAAGCTAGTTAACTTGAGCCGAGACAGTGTCGTCAATAAGCCGTATCTAATCCGAGCATTCAGGCTGTAAAGAGGTGGTTTTAGTCAAAGTCTTCATGAGGAGAGGTGGATCCAGGTCTGTGACTCCCTTTTTTTTTTTGGGATATCAAGACTGTAACAGTGGTTTTGCATATTTCTGTTTGCATATCTTTGTCCATCGCTTCTATCTGTTACCATAACTTTGTTCTCGCCAAGGGTTGTTGCTGAGATCTCATGACATCATTTACAATAACGTCCAACATGGCAAACACACAAACAAACAGTCAGGAAACAAACTAACAGTTAAATAGGAAGTAATTAGGAAGTAGACTTCTTCTTCTTCTTCTTCTTTTCTCTGCGAGTTGGTGTTTGTATCCAGCCAAATAAAAGGCAGGAGCAGATATTTCATTTTTAGTCATTTATAACTTGAAAAATGATACTTAGATTCAATTTGGGAACCAAAGATTTGGATTTGATACATATATATCGCTGTCACAACCCAACCGTCGCCCTGACACGCTGCTAATATAATCCCTTATTTCCCAGGAGAACTGTTATTCTTAGCAGAATAAATGACCACGATGCTCCTAGATCTCAGAAATGATACTGGTGAGCTCAGTGTTATAATAACTGATAGAACCAATGCACTTTGAGTTATTTCATATCACACGGAGTGGCAAAGAAAATCAAACTGTTAAAAACACTATTAAGACTGGAGTGTGCATTCACACATAGTGATTTTTACTGTGTTGAAACTTGGGAGAATTAAAGTGCAAGGTGGAAAATAGAATTTAAGAAAAAATGGTAACAATTCATTGGATTAATATTGGAACATTTCACACCGACACAGGTGGTTTCAGGTACGACAGCAGCCCCCCACACACAAACACAAAGACAAAACAGGAGAGCATTTGAATGGATGTGGGTTTGTGGAGCTGGGGATGGATCTGGTAGTGGGGGAAACACTGCCCTCATGTGGATGTGTGTGTAACTACAACAACAACAAAAAAAATCTTCTGGCTCATAGAGCACTGCTGATTTGTCTTTCATGATGATACTGTTTGGTGCTATGTGTAGAGCAGAAAGATTAACCAGTGTAATCTAATGTTACAGACTATATATATATTGGTTATTTTGTATGTTTGCCTGTATGACGGCTAGAAATTGCGTGATGATATAGAGGAAAAAAAACATACTTGAAGTAAAAATAAAATCCCAAGTGTCTGCCGGGTTTAGTCATTCGAAAGACAGCTCATCCAAACCTGCAGGAGTGAAACGCTAACCACTGACAATCTTGCTCGCCAATAAACCGTTTTTCTTAAAGCCATGCATGTGTTTTTGAACACACACACATTTAATGCTTTTGATTCACTGCATTTCAGAGCAGCGTTTAATCCCATAAAGAATCTGGTATGGCCTGTTTGCATTCATCGTGTGCGGTTACTGCCCCCTTGTGGCTGCAGCAGGTTATTGCCTGTGGAAGCTAGGTTGACAACCAGCCCACTGCATCTATTGTTAGTGTCATCTGTATCCAGCTAATCTACACCTCTCATTCATTATTCACAACCAACAGTATCAGTGTGGTATTACTCTCTATATTTTTTTTTTATTGTCAGTGAATTCCATGGAAAGACCAGAGCCCAACCCTAACCCTGTCCCTCTCTGGTCTGAGGTCTACAGTGTCCAAACCTTTCACATTAGACTTGATTTGGCATCTGTGGGTGAAATCATCATGATGAGGCTTTATTCTTTTTTTGCAGAGCAGAGCTATGACTGTAATTATTTATAATCCTGTCATCTCAAGAGCACATGGTGATGAAGTAGTTTTTTTTCCTTTAGTTCATTATCTTGTTACAGAAGCAAAACAGGAGGTTTGGATGACAGGATTAAAAATGAATTGCAAACACAGCCGCTGTCCTTATGTGCCCAGCTTGAGGATTTAAAGTCAGACAATATTGAAAGACAGATTAGCACATTGTTGCTTTGGTTTTTATACTCAAACAGGAATAAATTTGTTTGTTTTTTTAGCGCATTTAAAATAAAGTAAGTTAGTGTGGTGTTGCTAATAAAGCGTTTTGCAGGGCATGACCCTAGGCAAGCATGAGAGCATGGCTCTCCAGTGCTGGACACAAACACCGATCATCTGTCTTCGCCTCTGTCGGTCCACCTCACTGGAATCTGACTCTTCCTCTGCAGCAAAACTTGAAGTCGTTGTGACACGTAGAAAGACGAGAGTCCGTATCATCCACTCTCTCTCTTTTCCTCTAAAAATGAAGCCGAGCTGCAGCTGTTCAGTAAAGGTCAGAACACAACAGAAGGCAAAGGCTGAAGAAGAACTGAAAGAACCGTCTGTACAGATGTGCCATTAACCTGAGGGTCCCAGGCGCATCTTTCTACTGTTGCCAGGGTAACGACAAATGGCTCTTGTAATTTCTTTTGCATCTTATGAGGGATGTTTGGCTCGCCAGACAGTTATACACTGTCACACACACACACACACACAGATGTCCTTAAGCCAGAAATGATTTAAGTCATATCACATTCAGCACCTGTTACAATACCACCACACACACACTGTTGCACATTCTAATAACATTAATAATCATTCATACCTTCCACTGTGCAGGCGCCGCCTGACACAGGAGGTTTCATTTTGCCTTCAATATGAAACGCTCGTCAGTGACACGTTGTAAATGTTCACATGTATTAATGAGAGAGCTAAGGATGGTTTGACAGTGGAAGGTCGTAAACAACAAGCACTGGAGACAGAGGGAGAGTTCTCTCAGCTGACAGATGGTGGCTAATGTCAGCCCAAGTCGACGAGGGCGCTAAAGCTCCAATATGCATATATATGTGTGTGTGTGTGTATACTCACTGGCTGCTTTATTAGGTACCTCTCTAATACTCATTGGACCCCCTTTTGCCTTCAGAACTTCCTTAATTCTTCATTGCATCGATTCAACAAGGTGCTGGAAACATTCCTTAGAGATCTTTGTCCATATTGACGACAGCATCGCACAGTAGCTTCAGATTCATCAGCTGCACATCCATCCATCCAATCCGTCCAATCTGCCCAGTTCTACCACATACCATAGGTGCTATGTTCTACCACATCCCATAGGACCGTGGAGGCCATTTGAGTGAACTCAGTCATGTTCAGGAAACCAGTTTTAGATGATTTGAGCTTTGTGGCATGGCCGTGCTATCCTGCTGGAAGCAGCCATCAGAGGATGGGTACACTGTGGTCATGAAGGGATGGATATGGTCAGCAACAATACTCTGGTAAGCTGAGGCATTTAAACAATGCTGATGAGGTACAAAGGAGCCCAAAGTGTGCCAGGAAAATATCCCCCTTCACCATTACACCACCACCAGCAGCCTGAACCGTTGTTACAAGGCAGGATGGATCCATGCTTTCATGTTGTTTTTCTGACCCTACCATCCAAACATCGCAGCACAAATCGAGACTCATCAGACCAGGTAACATGTTTTGTTTTTTTGTTTTTTTCAAATCTCCCATTCTCCATTTGCAAATGCAAATTATATTATAGCCTCAGTTTCCTGTTCTTAGCTGACAGTAGTGTGGTTTTCTGCTGCCGTAGCCCATCTGCCTCAAGGTTCAACGTGTTGTGTGTTCAGAGATGCACTTCTGTTATAACAAGTGGTTCTTTGAGTTCCTATCAGATCAAAGCAATCTGGCCATTCTCCTCTAGCCTCTATCATCAAGGCATTTTCGCCCAGCGAACTGCTGCTCACTGGGTATTTTCAGACCATTCACTGTAAACCCAGTTGTGCGGAAAAATCCCAGAAGATCGCAATACTCAGACCAGCAACAACCGTGCCACATTCAAAGTCACTTAAATCACCTTTCTTCCCCATTCTGATGCTCGCTTTGAATTTCTGACCATGTCTACATGCCAAAATGAATTGAGTTGCTGCCATGTGATTGGCTAATTAGATAATTAATGAGCAGTTGAAGTGGCTGGTGAGTGTATATATATATTTTTTTTTTTCACCTTCCCTTTTCAGTACCAGTTCTTGTTCTGCTGCCTGCCTGAAATCTGTATTATTTACCTTCTCCCTTTTTTCCTCCAACTCACAGCAACAACCCATTTTCAGACAGAAGATATAGGCAGGAAATAAAAAGCAAGGCACAATGTGTGTGTGTGAGAGAGAGAGAGAGAGAAAGAAAGAGAGAGAGAGATGTCAGCATGCTACAAAAACAAGTGTCTAACAGCACAG
The DNA here is from genome assembly GCF_017976425.1 of Toxotes jaculatrix. Lineage (NCBI taxonomy): Eukaryota > Metazoa > Chordata > Actinopteri > Toxotidae > Toxotes > Toxotes jaculatrix. Next base: position 14,706,265 of record NC_054416.1, on the reverse strand, counting down.
AGGGAGAGACTCAGAGTGTGTGGAGAGGCAGAGAGAGCAGCAGCATTAAGCAGCTCTCAGATCAGTGGATGCTGACAGGCAGACGAAGACCTGGAAAACACAAGATCCTCTCCTTCCAAGAGGAGATGGAGGAAGGGACCAGAGATCATCATCGGTTTTCCATCATCGCAGCGTTACCGTAGCCACAGATGGACGGTAAGTTATTAACACACACCTGCATGAATTAAAGTTAATCGTCAGATTCAGTAAAGGCTGATGGAAACAAGGCTGTCGTGTTTGTTTCTGATTTAAAAAGAAGGGTGGGAAACATACTCAGCTTTAAAATATGGACTTATGTTCATCTGACCTTCATCTTCAGTCCCCTAATACATATATATATATGTGTGTGTGTGTTTCAATTAGTACAGAGGAATTGTTAGTGCACTGAAAATCACATTTAGTGTCCTTGATAAAGATCTTGTTTTTTTTAAATAACTAATCTTTTTAGTAAATTTATTTAGTGCAGTGTTTGCATCTTTATGAGAATCATTTGGTTTCCCTGCCCCATCGGTGACGGATGCTTGATTCTAGCCTCTAAATCTGATAAACGTAAAATGTGGTACTTTTCTTCATATCCCTGGGTTGTATGTTCCCATCAGGCTGCATACAAACCCCACCATTAAGCTAGGGATGACTGACACTGTCCCCCAAAGAATGACAAGATCAGTCCTGTCAGCAAGTGCACCAAAACCACATTATGTTAACGCAGTGATGTAGCCCTCTAGTGGCCATAGTACTTATTACTCTTGTCCATGAGGGAAAAAAAAGGAGTAGTGAAGGATGCTCAAGAGGAGGAATCTGAGTTTAACAAGGAAGCCAGATGTTCACTTCATCTTTCCAGCTGTCAGTCACTGCAGTTATTTTAACCCAATGATGTTTCCCTAAATCTGACTACACCATAACCACGGTGCTGTCATGTAATTTTTGCACCAGTTTCCTGTGACATGTTTTAAAAGGCACAGACACGTGATGTCGTCCCAGTGGTGGCGTCAGATTAAGAAACATTTTAATTTCATGGCAATAAGTAAAAGTTGTCCTTTGCTGCCTCTAACAAGGCTTGTTAGAGGCAGCAAAGGACAGCACAGGCAGATGGAGAAATCAAACAGCTCAGACGTCGTGATCGTCTTCTGAAATGAACCTTCCGGGCTCCCTTGATTGTGATTGTTGAGAGAGAGCAGATCAATTATGGAGACAGTCTTCAGCTGAATACTCGCTGCAGACGGTTCATATCAACAGGATTCCACACCATGCATGTCAATTAGCTTGCTGATCAGCTGATCACTTGCACTGACCGGAATGTTCAATGGATTCTGCAAAGATCATCCACATTCATCCATCCAAGGCTGCAGTGAGGAGTTGATAAATGCTGTGTCCCAGTTCCCTCAGTACAATTCTCTCCCTGCAGGACGGTCTAAATGCTGTTGGTCTTGTTAAGTATTTTGATGGGTCCCAACAAAGGGTAAAGTTAAGGCAAGTTTGGCACCATTTTGTTGCCAGTGGTGGGTTTGGTTATCCTGCTAACCAAACTTTTTGGAATAGATTCTAGCCACGGCACAGGAAGATGACGTCCTGCCTGTAGAAATAGCCGTCAATGGTCAAGTTTTATCGCTATTCATTTTTAATTAATTTTAATCAAATTTCCAGACTGTGAATTTTGTATTTCCATTCAGTTCTGCTATGTGAACATTAGGAGATAAACAGCTGGTGGAGCTAATTCTCCAGTTACTGCCAGTAAATCACAGGACGCAATGAAATGAGGCCATAAAAAGAGCTCCAGTCAAAGCTCAGGTGATGGGAGGAAAAAAAAACATGTGGAAAACACATTTCTATTTGTTTCACGCACTAATGTGAGGAGGATTCCAGTCTCCTCATCATTCCACACAGATCGCATGTTTTTTGTGTCTTCGGCAGAAACCTGAGTGCTGTTTAAAGCCATCATTGACTCATTAAGTCTGCTTCCATTTCACTTTCACTCCTTTGTATCTCTTTCATCTGATCAAAACACCAACTTTTCCATTAAGAGTTTTTTTTTCATGCACAATTTTCATTGCAAATTGAAAATGCAGATGAAAACAGATGGATGGAAAACGCGCTTAATGAGCACAACAGAAATGTCAGATTTGTTCCTCATCATTTGAGGTTTGAGAGCTTGTTGTGTCCTGTTGTTTTTGTTTTTTTTCTGCAGTGGTTTAATGGCCCAAACTAGAGAATTAGCTCCAGAAGAAATATTGTAGCCTCTCAGTGCTGCTGACTGAGAGGGAGACAGAAAGACAAGGCAAGTCTAGGCAGTTGTTAATGACTTTCCCATATGTCTTCAGGCACAACTGGCAAATGTGTGGTGTGCCTGAAACGTCCTTGTGAATTGAATTACCCTGAAACTGTCTGGATGCACCGTCCGACATTCTCAAGTCCTCAGTATCTTCCAAAACACCTGCAAGAAGCTGTGAGGGAACGCTTTTACCCTGAGAGCACATTTTCCTCTCAAAAATCATTTAGTGTTTAACAAACTTAACCGCCACTTTTTGTGCTTACGTTTGTATTTGTGTTACAAGTCTGCAAATTGCACTCAGCTAAGAGTCCAGGGAGGAAAAACATGTTTTGTGAAGACTGTTGTGGACTGAGAGGGAGATTAGTACCTTTGAATGACAGCTTTGACAGCCAAGGAAAGGTTTGAGATACCTATTACTACTATTAAGTCTGATTCATTCTTCCACACTGGTCTCCGCTCTCCTCTTCTTGTCCAGGCTGCATAACAATTCTGGTATGTGAAATGTATTCCAGGCATCTGGAGGAGAGGTACAGCGTGGTATAACTAATGGTGTGCATCGTCAAGCTGTGTCTTTTATGTCCAACACTTCCAGGCCTAATTTAAAGGAAGATGACGTGGGAAGTGTGAAGGTGCCAACTGAGTAAACATAAAATAAATTATGCATCCATTTTTCTCTCCTAAATGGGCTCAGGAGACTGCAGCAAATCTTAGACAGCTGCTCTATTTAATTAAATTCATTACAACCATGGCAAGCTAATTAAATCAGCACATTTAAGAGAAACCTCATTATTCCTCATTCTTCATTCTTTCTCAAGAGAAACTTGATCAATTCCAAATGTACTTTTGTGCCTGCTGAACTCTATAAATGTTCCTTATTAATTAATGCTGTATTTGAACTGAAGTCGTACTGTGACAGCTGGACGGTGAAAAAGATTTTCAAAATAATAGACACTAAATAAGCCTTTTTTTTTCAGGGAATGTAAAAGCCTGAAATTCTTGTTGCATGTATGACCAAACCCCTTTGCGTAACTTGAAAAAAATTTGGTATGTTTCATTTTATGGTTGTGTCGTACAGGTTACTGGGTTTTTTAACAATCGAAGACGTTCATCACCTGAGGAACTGTCGCACCCCCTCAGCTGCTTCCAATTAAAATGATGGACCACTTTGCTGTAGCAAAATGTTTTACAGCATCTAACTTCAGGTCAGACTACTTCCTCATTATTGTTTCCATGCCAGTTGTATTCATATTTTCAAACTTACAAGACGAATGAAAAAGAAAATTTGTTGTGAACCGATAGAATAGACTTTGGCATTTAGACCCAGGCAGGAAGTAGATCTCCATGGGAAGCAATAGTTATGTTATTCTTGTTTTTTTTTTTGTTTCTTCAGTTTTGATTGTGTATTTCCCATTTTATTGTGAAGTCTTGTCCCTCGTGTATCTGGTCCATTTCTACTTCCTGTCTTTGTCTGGTTTTCCCTCCTTTTGTGATTGTCTGCTCCACCCTAATTGGTGTCACCTGTTGCCCATCACCTGTTGCCCATTGTCCCTGTCTTGGGGTTTTTGCATTTGGGTCCTCTTGTGTGTGTGTGTCCCCCTCATGTTCCTGGCTGCCTGGTCGTGACAGAATGCAGCTGGAGGTTGGGATGTATTCTTAAAAAGTGATTTCAGATTGGCGGGTTTGATTGGAGAAGGCAGGCCATACACAGCTGAGGTGGTGAAAGAAGGGAGGAGGTGGGTCACCTCATTACATGTACATTATATGTATTCACCACAAATTCCAATCATTGCATTTATAAAAAATTAAATCTAAAAGTCTGGTTTTAAACTGGATAAGCAGAAAGTTTTCCCTGAGCATTCATCAGAAGAGGCTCTGGACTTTCTTGACTCGGCAGCAGCAAATCACGAGTCACTGTTTGAGACTATTATCAGCATCAAAACGTTGCTGAAGATTACATGTTTTGATAATCAAAAAAAACTTTTTTTTTTAATAGGAGTTCATTCCATTGATGGTCCATCCATGGTTCCATGGTCTGCAGCATGAATTTCATAGCTAGCTTGATCGAGAAAAGAATATGTGCTTGATAGAAAATAAGATTTCAGCATATCTTACTTAGTATATGCAGTTCTTGACAATAGTATAGCCATTTACTATAAACTCAGCTAAGAACACAGTGGCTAGAACACTGTTTTCATATTTAATTAAAGACTGTACTTTAGGCTATGAGCTGCTGATATGTCATATGAAATGAGATGAAAATAGGCCCCAGCATGTATATCCCCATAGCAGAGCACGAATAGAATACAAATGAAAGAGAGGACAAGGGATCCGAAGCATTCTCTCCCTCACAGTTCATTTTTCCTGCACCGTGCCAGCGACCACATAATTATGAAAATAAGGTTAACATTTTCCAAGGGGGGCAATTTCAGCTCCGCTCTCTCCTTTGCTTTAATGTTTGAGTATGACAAAATGCTCCTTTAGGTTTTTCAGGTGATCATTAAGGCAGCCTTCTGGGTGCAATTGATATTTTGCGAAGAAAGAAAAATCAAATAATGTCTGAGGGTAATGGAAGTGAGGAAAATGTTCCCTGAGACATCAAGTATTGATACTGTAAGAGCAAATAATTCTCCCCCTTCGTCTTAGACAGATCTCTGCTTATTTCCAAGAGGCCCAGAAACTTCATTTTTCTTTCCATGATGGAAGAATGAGGAAAGTGTAGCAGCAAAAGTACAAAATCAGCACAGCAGTTTTTGATACGTTGAAAAATTTAGTCAAGTCAAAGAAAAGAAAAATTGATCCAACTAATAACTTTCTCTAAAAATACACACTGTAATTTCATTGTCTAATGAATACTACATTTATGAACACAGACGTAAATAAAACAAGGTCAGACCTGCATTTAAGTTTAACATATCACTTGTCATGTGGTAGCTATAGCTGATTGCCTTTGATTGGACAGCGCTACAGATGTCTCCTAGCAATTGATCCACTCATAAGCTGCTTCTTTGCTAGCTAAGACATAAAGGATAAAGCTGGCATCAATGAATTCGATGAAAAGACCAAAACCAACAATGTGATAATCTCCAAACCTTCTGACTTCCCTTCTTTGTCGGTCGCTCTAAGCTTCAAGTCCACTGGTTTCTCCTGAAGACATACAGCTCACAAATAACTGGCCATTGAAGTTTTTGGCTAACGTTGCACAGGATTTTGTTGGGACTGAGTCACAATAAACTACAGTGTGTATGTTCATGGTAATGGAGGAACATGTCACCCAGTGAAACTGATGTGTTTTAGCAGTTTTTGCACACCAATGGAGCTCTGTGGCTTAGAGAAATAAGATGTTTCAGACTCGGTAGATGCACAGTGTTTGTTAGAATGATCGATTCATTGTTGGTCTGCTTCTTTTTATTCAATTTGTTTAAAGTACAGAATATTGCTAGACTTCCTCTTTAAATTTTAATGCTGCAAATTGATTTGGTGAATAATTATTTTGACACTGGCTGGTAGGAACTCAGGAAGGACTTCACACAGAAATGTATGCATGGATTTACTAAAAGCGGATGCAACCCAGTCCTGGGTTGATGGATGGACTCACTAACAGGCCGACATTTCATCCTGAGTGCCCCTCCACTAATGGAACAAAAATTCAGAGGCTTCAAGGCTTTTATCTGTTCAGCCAATGCATGCCATTTGCCTGAGTGGTTCAATTTCACAGCAATATTTACTTAAAATATACATTTTCGTATATAGTATTATTTTAGTACAGTATTTTGTTTTTAATTTTTATTGTCTTATTGTCTTATTATCATTATAGATAAAGTTGAAGGAACATTCTTGGTATGTTCCTTCTTCCAAGCAGCACTAATGCAACTTCAAAAGGACGATTGCCTCCCATTATTAAAGCTGTAGGGAAGGGGAGATTGGAGTGGAGTGGAGCTAGCAGCCTGCTGAGGAGTGGAAGACTAATTAAAACTTCGGATTCTCTCCTCTTCCTCATCCATCACTGATGGATTTATAAGACTGATTAGCACCTGTTACATAAAGACTCTAAAGTAAGTGTGCTTCTTCCTTTTGCCAACAAAGTGCTCTCTCTCTCTCTCTCTCTCTCTCTCTCTCTCTCTCTCTCTCTCTCTCTCTCTCCCTATAGTGATATTGTGTTTGGAAGCAAGTACAGACAGGGAGTGGCTAGTAGCCATTTGGACTTTTGACCCACAGCATCTCTTTCTAAGAGTTCTGTCTTTCTCAGGTCGTTGTAGTCTTGACAAAATTAACCAAACAAATGGGGATAATAACACATGCTTTTGGATAGTCTCAGAGCCTTGTTGTATAAAGTGTGATTGTTCCAAAAATTGTTGCAGACCTTCAACTCTCTGTCCAAAGGACATTAGACAATCCAACAAGCACTTTATCTGAAGACAATTGCACTAACTTACTATGGCTTTGTCTCCCATAGAGGTTTGGAAGTAATGTTCATCAGAGGGATTATTTTCCCCAAAAGCACAATGCTAAATAGTTGCAGTACCAATCACATGCGGAAAAACAGCCAAGGTGATTCTGCTGACTAGACCAGCGGACAGCACAGAGGAAGAATTCTGTGCAGTGCCTCACAATGAGTGCAGAACTGACATGTCAGCAGTTACAACAGATGTGACCTTCTCTGATTCTAACTGGACGGCATATGTTGTCAGTTATCTTGTCAAGACTGTCAAGAAATTGTCTCTTCTTGTCAGTTATCCCTCCCGTTCGTAACATAAGTTAATCTGCACCACATGACAAGACAGTGGATTGTGGATCATCTGTTATATGCTAATCATGTGCTGTGATGCTGTAGAATAGCCACAAACTGCACATCCATTGTTAGCAGACAACCATTCAAATCTTTTCCTCTGTGAATGACACACTGAGACTCTGAAAATTATGCCTCACAAAAGAACTCACTGAAGCTCTTTCAAACCATTATTGAATACATTTCACAAAAATCTGTGACCAAACAGAGGAGGTTGCATGTCCTAGCATCTAGCTGCCCAGCTACATCCATGAAAAATGGCAACAGGAAAAATAGCTGTATAAAATGGGCTGTTTTTGGAACTCTTTGGTTTTTGTTTTGAACTCTTTGGTGGACTTTTGGACAGTTTCAGTTTCAGTCTAGTTTTATTTTGGAAAGTATATTTCTTGTGTATCATGTCTCGTTTTACTTACTGTCATAGTCTGTAAATTATGTTTTTGTCTGGTGTCTATATTGTCTTGTGGGTTCCGGTTTTATTTTGAAATCATTGCCCTTGTGTATCTTGTCTTGTTTTACTTCCTGTCTTTGTCTTGTTTCCCGCTTTTGTAATTGTTTTCCCCGCCCTAATTGTTTCCACCTGTTTCCCCTTACCTGTTGTGTATATATAGTCTGCGTTTCCCCTTGTCCAGTGTCAGTTCGTTTGTGTCTCATGCCGTTGGCACACGTTTCATCTCATGTTAAATCCCATGCTCTTGTCTCTCGTCTCATGTCTGTCTTTTACCCAGTGATCAATTCATTGTGTTTCCCTGGTCAGGTTATGTTTTGTTTTGCTCCTTGTTTAGTCTTTCTCCTTGTAAGAGTGATTTTGTGTTCACATTTTGTAACTTTTGTTTTAGTGCCCTTTTCCCCTTTATGAGTGATCTTTGTTGATACTTTGTTAGAATAAATAATTATTATTTTCGACTACATCTAAGGGGTCGTGCATTTGGGTCCTAGTCCTTGCCCTCATAGTCTTGACAGTACTATAGTTGTATTGCTTGAGCCTTCAATTGTAACCTAACCAGTTGTTAAAAATGCTGCACAAAATGTGCTGTTGTGTTCAAACCACACTCTAAATCTGTTCCTCTCAGTTATCATAAATGGTCTAGTGATAATCAAGTGTTGCTGCAGAGCCTGTGAAATAATACTCATATTCAATGTACAATGCATTGTGAATTAGTTGGGCACGTGTTTTATAACTGATGTACAGAGATATTTTTAATGCAAATAATTACTTCAAAGCTCCACATAATATTAAAGAAGTGTCTTCAGGCTTATTCCTGGTAAATGCAATGGCATATCCAGAAAACTAACAAGGCGATAGGTCCTCTGAGGTATGACTCACTGGTACTTTGATGTTGTGCTTGGTGTCTAAGTGACAGTTCTTTGTTTTCTCACAGGCTTTCAAATTCAGGTCATGGGAAATAGGAGCATACTGTATCCCGAGGAGAAGCTTCTACAACAACCTTGTGAATTCTCTTCACTCTTGTGATTTCATCAGAAATACAACATGAGGCCCAGGAATCAAACAACACCACCGTTAAATGCAACACTCAACATAATCTGACCTGCTGGGAGGCCCCATTTCAATCAGCAGATGGAGTGGAGAGGTCTAACCCTGCTTTTGATCAGAAGGCTGACAGATGTGCACTGTGATCACAAATGAAACTGGGATGGTACGATTGTCTGGAATTCTGTGAAGCAGAGTGTACAGCTGGCACCTCGACAGAAACTGCTGCATAATCCGTTTTTCTAAAGCCAAGAAGAAAAGAATGATCAAAGTTGTCTGGACTTTACAATGAGATATCGCTAACAAGCAAAGAACCAGGAAAATTAAGGACATATGGATTGTGAGGGGAAGGAACAATGAACATTTTCTGCCTTCTTGGATGATTGAGAACACATAATATGTATAAATATATATATGTGTGTGTATGATTTTGTAATGTGTACACGATCCTCTATTCTGTGAATTGTTAAAGAAACCAAAAGGACAAGCAGAGAACTCGGGTGCCAACACTACTTCCAGACTAGTTGTTGTTCAACTAGTCCTTGACTGAATGGAATTTCTGACTGAGGGTTTCTTTCATCACATCATGGGATTTATTATCAATATTCTTTGAGAAATGAATACTGTTTTTAGCAAAAAATTTAATTAGTAAGCATTCAGTGAATTATGGCTCACGAAGATCATCCCAGATCAACAGAGACGTGAAGAAGTTTTTTAGACATTTACGGCATTTGGGACTCCCTGTCTGGTGTTCTTGAAAGCTTGCTAAAACAGAATTATGAAATAAACTTTATATTGTTTGCAAAAAGAAAATGCCTGTCTGGACAAATGTGAGGGCCTCAAACCCTCCTGCTGATCAAGGTTCTGTTGTAGAGCTGGATCTTTAATAGTCTGTGCTATTACAAATGTCAATAAGCTCAAAATTTGGTTTCACTTTGGTTTTCTATATCTGTATAGGCTAGCATCATTTAAGCAGACACACCACAAGTGAGAATGGATTTCAATGAGACCCAGGACTTTGGGTCCTATCCAACCGGCCTGCCCTATAACACGAGCATGGACTATGAGGACTATTACCAAGAGCCCGACGCCAGTAAAATAATCATCCCATCCATCTATGCCCTTGTCTGCTGTGTAGGTCTTACCGGCAATGCCATGGTCATCTATGTCATTCTGAAATATGCCAAAATGAAAACAGCCACTAACATTTATATCCTCAACTTAGCTATCGCTGATGAGTTGTTCATGTTGAGTGTTCCTTTTCTGGCCACATCAGCTGCTGTCCGTCATTGGCCCTTTGGGTCACTGATGTGTAGGTTGGTGCTGAGTGTTGATGGCATCAATATGTTTACGTCAATCTTCTGCCTGACTGTGCTGAGTGTTGACCGTTACGTAGCGGTGGTCCACCCTATCAAGGCCGCCCGCTACCGTAGACCCACTGTAGCCAAAGTAGTCAATGTGTGTGTATGGGGGTTGTCGCTCATAGTCATCCTGCCCATCATTATCTTTGCAGACACTGTCCCGGCACAGGATGGTGGCGTGGACTGTAACTTCTTGTGGCCTGAAGCGGCATGGTCAGAAGCATTCGTGGTCTATACCTTCCTGTTGGGGTTTCTGCTGCCGGTCTCGGCCATCTGCTTATGCTACTGTCTAATGGTGGCCAGGATGCGAGCAGTGGGACTAAAAGCTGGCTGGCTTCAACGACGGTGCTCGGAAAAAAAGATCACCCGCATGGTGCTGCTGGTTGTGGCGGTGTTCGTTCTCTGTTGGATGCCCTTTTACATCGTCCAGTTGATCAGCGTTTTCCACCGTCCTCCAGACCCCATGATCACTCAGCTTTTTGTCATCCTCAGCTACGCCAACAGTGGTGCCAATCCCATCCTGTATGGCTTCGTGTCTGACAATTTCCGGCGTTCATTCCAGCGCATCGTGTGTTTCCGGTGGCTGGAGTCTGGGTTGGATGCAGAGCAAGTGGACTACTGTGCTGTAGCTTTGAAGAGACAAGCAACATGTAGCCCGCTGGATTTTCCCAAGGACTGTGTAGCTTCTGATATGGTGTTTCGCAATGGGACATATACCTCCCGTACAACCACAGTGTAACATTAAACCGGAGTGGGACCTACAACAAGAAGTATGCCATAGAAACATAGGCGTCTAAACTTTCTAATGTCAGAGGTCATTAGAGCTTTGAGACGTGGGCCACACAGTTGAACAGCCAATGGATGAGCAGCAAATACACAGTAGAGCAACCTGAGCATCTGCCTGACATGCTGGGAGAAAAAGTTGTATATGTGTAAGTGTAATATCTAATATGTTGTATTTAAGTGGGCAAGGATGTAAAGCACAGTAGAATGTAAGTATAATATGGTAATCCTTGTTCACATTTTCATTCTGTGATGTGACTCACTGCTCCAGGGCTTCTTGCCCTAGGCATCAGAGGTTGCTTAGGAACCCCATAAACACAAGGAGGCAGCAATTTAACTGCAGATATGAAATCCCATGTTCATTTGTCATGAGCAACTCTTTAAAAGATTCAGTTTCTTTTCAACAGTCTCCAAAAGTTGTTTCAAATACATGTGTATCATCTGTAAATAAAATCACTTTTACTCTGTGTTTAAAGCTAAATGACAATATATTGTTTATGAACGAAATGAGGACGAAGTGAGCTGGGAGGAAATCTGGGCCTTACAGGGGGTTACAGGGCATTATATAAAATTGGAGGTGTATGTTCAACTAAATATCTTATTTATTTGTACTGGTTTTTTTTTATAATAGCACTTTCTGTGAAACGCAAGCTGCGACAAAACACAAATTTAGACACTTGCTCTTCAGATCTCTCAAACATTTAAATGTCATTGACCTAGTTTATCTTAATACAGTGTGTAGTTGTGTGGATTTGTACAACACAAAGTTAAATTCAAAATTTAGCTTAATTTCACAGTGTGCTGGTGTGCAAGGTTTACCTTTCCTTAAAATATTATAATAACAAAAAGAATCATTTCATAGTATTTAAAAATAATCAGTGTCATTTTGAAATGTTTGACTCTTCCTGTTTATTTCTGTATTTGCTGTATCTGTTCATTATTTGTCAGTGGATCTGTTAAAAATTGTAGTTTGTCTCTGTTTGTTTGTTTGTAAATTACAAAGGCTCACAAAATTCTTTTCACTTCTGGTTTCACTTTGTCATTTTGACTGTTTGCAGGTTGCGAGACTCTTGAAAATAAAAAAAAAATTCATGATGCAATGTTAACTTTTAATCTTTCACGCTAACATCAGGGATCCAGATTCATTTAAATGACAATATTTACATCCTCAGATCCTCATCAGGAATCATTTATATGAACAAACAGCACCAGCACCATACAGTTTACATACATTTAATTATATATTTAAAAAAAGAAAAACTGTGGGTGATGGTGGCCACCCATGAAACTGAATTACCTGTGGTTCATTGCATTTCACACCTGTCTGTAAAGGACAACCTACAACCCCTGATGCTCATGATTTGAGACGTCCCAAACCTCGCGCTCCATTCCTGATCAACACCACCAGCGTCTAGGCTCTGAGGGGGATTTACATCACACTGGAAGCATCTAATCCATGGGCTCACTTCCCAAGGGGAGCTACTTCCTGTCCCCTGTCTAAGCACCAGTCTATGTCCCCTGATTGTCTGTTCAGCCTCTATACAGGCTGCACAGACACTGAAATGATTAATGTAAAAAAGTATTTAAGTCTGACTTGGCACAGAACAGGAATCTGGAGGTCATTGTCAGATGCTACGAATCATAGAACATAGGGATTTTGCAGACTGCAGGTTGTGTTTGTTTGTCTGTCCTCTATTCAGTCTCTGCTGAACACATTTCTGACTGTAACTTCAGCTCCAGAAATTGTCTAATGAGGAAAACTGATGGTGCCTCTGGACTGGGACCACCTCGTCCTTTATCCAGACAAATCATGATCCAGGAAAAAAAGCTTAATCACAGGTCTAATGGTTCTGATAACTAATCAAATGCTTGCAGGTGTAACTATTGATATTTATCTCTTAGTTGACAGCAGCTAAGAGAGAAACAGTGTAGAGCAACAATGTGGAACAAAGCTACAATTGTAGTTGAGAATCGTCAGCCTGGGCCAGATTGGACTGAGTTCCCATCCAGACATTGACGCACTTATGGATTCGTAAGAAAGGTAAATGAGCAAGTTCTGGTTTGTACTGGAAATACTCTCTGCACACAAAACTTTGGACAGGAAACCAATGTTTGATTAATGAGGGAGAAACACGGGCACAACTGATAAATCGATGTCAATATCAAACACCTTTAACCATGTCTGAGTGCCACACAGCTCATTTGAACTCACAGTCAGTGATTCAGTTGATTGGAGGTGTTCTGGTTTTTGGATAAAAACCTCTAAGAGATACAGCCTCAAGATTAGATAGTAATGCAGGTGTCAAGAAACTCAGTTTATAAAATGCTTTAGCAGTTCACCTGGAGCCTGTGAGCTCACCATGGGTCTGAGGCCCTGGGGCAGTTGCCCCCTTTTGTCTGGTTGGTCCTGGAAAACTGGACTGGGGGTAAACTGTGATGTACATTTACTATAGACTGATTAATAACCAGAGTTTTGTTTTCTTCAGGTAATTTGGTCTAACCTGGGGTTTTTTTGGGGGTTGTCTGATTGCTTCCTGCCCCTGTTGGACTTCTTTTTGATGATGTTACTATCTTCCAAGATCCTACCAATTAAACTGGCGACCACAATTTAGTCATCAAAGTCACTATAAACTGCATAAAAATCTTTCCATGATACAAATCAGCTGACTGACATCATAAAGTTGTTAGAGAATGTTTTTTTTTTGGGGGGGGGGGTATGGGTGTGGTTACCAAGGCAAAGACACGGCTCAGCTCTCTGATGACTGGATTGTGTCAGTACACTGAGAGCTGCAGAAGGAATGACACTGCTGAAAATAGGTCAAAGGGAGAGAGAGACAGAGAGAGAGAGGAGAGCGAGAAAGACCCCCTCTGAAAGCCACTCAGAGAGCCAGAACCTGGTTTTGATCAGCACATTCCATTTAGTCGGTGCAATCACAATGCTTCCTGACTGTGCTCAAGTTATCCGGGGGTATTTTTTGTACAAACTCTCTCTAACAAACAGAGGGTCCGCTGATGATGGTGTTCATTTTTTTTTTTTTAAATTACAGTGTCCTTATTGTTCACACACCCACTCCTTCCTCTGACCACGGTCACACGTCTTTTTTTTCTGAGGAGGTAACTGGATGGCTTTTTAATTCACCGCTGCTATAAAAAGGTGAATGACAGAAATATAACTATGAGCACAATATGTTTCAAATTGTCTGTTATCAGTGATGTCTGATGTCAGTTATCCCAAGGGGACGGCAGGTCCAGAAAAAAGCTCGTCCAACTACAGTTTCCATCTTAAATAATAAAACTTGGAACGTGGAACTCCTTTCAAACCTTTAAATTCACAATTTATTAACATGTCAAAATAAAAGACATCAGATGTTTCTTACATTTCACAGTCTATCAATAAAACAAAGACACACAAGACATATTTCATGTGTAAATTTGGAATGTAAGTGCCTTGAATTTTTTTTCTTTTTTCCTTCTTATAAAATTCATACACCCTAATGTCCTTGCACGGCTGAATGTGATCCAACATAGCCATGAAAACCTTCCAGGGCTGGTCTAAAACACAACCTTCGTGAGGGGGCAGGGTGGGTGCGTTAATTAATTAGGGGTTACGAAGGGTGATTGATGGCCGCTCTATGAGCAAGGTCAAGGCTAACAGCAACTAAACAGCCCCTACAACATTCCTTGTGCAAATGTGAACATCTGCACGTTTAACTTAAAAAAAGAAAAAAGAAAACTCAAGGAAAGGAGAAGTGCTGTAAAACTGGACATGAGTGAGGAAAAATATACCCATGTGTGGACAGACATTCCTGTACAGATCAGTCAAGTTTATGGGGTCAACAAACAGTGTTACTGTTAAAATAAAAATAGGAAATAAAAATGGCTGGTGACACGTATGCAGACAACATAAATACAATAAAACCACAATATACAAAGAAGGTTTTGGTCTCTTTTGAAGTACAGTGACTTGATTACTTTCCCAGCATGATCATGTGACTACAGAATGTCTTTTCTCTTGGGGAGGGGGGGGGGGGGGGGCATTTGCTTATAGTCTCCATACAGTTTACATACATTTAATTATAACAGCTAACATTTATTTACAGTGATATGCTAGTGAAATGAACTGAGCCTAAGGATTTTGCATTGGAGAGAGACTTCATGGTCAAGCTTTGCCAAATCTACCCAAAAAAAAAAGGCAGAATGCTTTTGCCATCAATGCAACAATTTCCACAGCTCTTAGCAGGATCTGGCTCCAGCTGTGAAATGATGAAATGCTGAATAAAAGTCTACGCACATCATCCTCAGATATTAGATTTCAGTAATTGGCATTAACTAATGAGATGGCAATATTTAATAACTGTGCAGCCTTGTCCAATCATGAGTAAACCAGATCAGTGTATGAATTATCAAAGCAGTTCAAATCACAGTCTTCCCATTCCAAAAAGAAAAAAGTCAGTGGTTTTCATTGTCTCTTCGCCACCTCCATCAGTTTATATTCAACAGTAATATCCAAATGTGTTCAGAGAGTGGGTAGTTACAGTCAGAGAGGATGAAATATTTAGTCTGTTCCCACGTTTATTACTCCTGCTTACCTCTGAAACAAAGTTTATGTGAATGTCAGTTTTCCTCTCCTCTCTTTAAACATGGGTCTTGACCCCTGCCGAGGGGTTAGGAGCTCCCTGTTTATCATGAGCTCCCGAGATCCAGTGGTAGCAGTCAGTGACATTTTTATTGCGTGGCTGAACAGCACAGTGGGTGCAGTAGACGATGCCCAGTGCCACCATCACCAGGATAAAGATGCAGATAGGCACTAGGAGACCCACCAGGATCCAAGTGCTGCTCTTATTGTGCCCACTGTCCTCCTGGACAGAATCCACCATGTCACCGCTCTGTCCACCCTCGCTCCGGGGTGGCCAGGAAGGAGTAAGTTGGGTGGGAACAGTTGGGTCTTGGGACTGTGTGAACTCTGCATAGTCCTTTTCCTCCTCCCCCAACTCCTCCTCTGGAAACTCAGAATTTTCCCAAAAGGGGTACTGTTGTTCTTTTCCCTTACTGTGGTAGCTGGAATCTGTGGGCATGTTGTGGTCTGTGACCGAATCCTCTGGATTTCCTGGTTTCTGGCTGGAACTGGTGAGCCTGGACCACCAATTCCAAGCCCCCTCAGAGACTGTAGAGGTGGAAAGGATGGGAAGAGCAGTAGTGGCCTCACTGTCATCTTCGTACATGTCTGGGGTAGTGCTTGAGCTGGTGGTGGGGGGAGGCATGGTGTAAATGGTGTTTGGCAAATCTTCCAGCTCAGACTGAGATCGCTTCACCCAGTCATCTCCTTTGTCTGTGTGTTCCCGATCATTCTCAGCCCCCTGTGTTGGAAGGTCCAGTGCTGAGTCAAAGGCCAGTTCTTCCTGCGGAGCACTGGTGACCCAAATTACATCAGAACTCAAAATTCTTGGTGGATCAGTCAGCCAGTCCAGAGACTGCTCCTCTTCTGGAGGCCAGCCAGTGTGGCTCTGCGGCAGAGTCCAGTCATAGTCCATGGACTCCCATCCAGGCCCAGGTCGGTGAGTGACCCAAGGAAAGGGAGGGGTAACAGCGGATTGATCATCTCCCCTTCTCTTCTGACATGAATAGTGATCAGACAAAAGTTCATAGCCTTCCTCGCAGTAGCACTCAAATCCACCCTCATAATTCACACACATCTGCTCACATGTCCCAGGGATTTGGCACTCATCAGTGTCTTGACATCGGCTTGGGTCCTCAGGTACTGGGGAAAAACCCAGATGGCAGTGGCAGATATGAAATCCTGGGGTGTTTTCACAGGCGTGTTCACATGGGTCATTTATACACTCATCTAAATCCTCACATAGACCTTCATCATCTAAATAGTAACCTTCCTGACACTGACATTCGAATGACCCCGGAGTATTCACGCAAAGTTGTTCGCAAGGACTCTGGAGGCACTCGTCTACATCCAGACAACCACGTCCATCTGGTGCGAGCATGTATCCGTCAGGGCACATGCAACCCTCCCCATCCGAAAGGGACATACAATCAAACTTGCAGGGGGCCCCGTCACAAATATCAGAAGGCTCACAGCTTTGCCCATCATCTCCCAGTTGATACCCATCTGTGCATTCGCAGTAGACCTGAGTGCCGGCTAGCCTGCAAAAATGCTCACATCCACCATTATTTGGCTCACACCAGTTGCGTGATAAAGGGGGATCAGAGCATAAAGGGGAATCTCGTGACCACCCCACTGAGCCATTTTCCTTTATCATACACAAAACAGACTGTTCCTCTTTGGTGCCTGCTGGGCAGGGCATGGTAGCAACAGATCCAAAGGGTACATGAGTAAGCAGTGAGCTTAGAAGGTTAAATGGTGTGGTGTAAAGGGCATTGCCTGCACCTTCACTCCACAAGGCGGGACACATTCCTTTATATGTGTAATGGCAAAGATACCCATCTACAGGGACTGAGCAGGAACCATCCAGCCATTTGAAGTTATCATGCTGCTCTTCAGTGCTGTAACCTATGGCCACACAACGAGGCACCGTGCACATGCTAGGGGAGTCCTCTTTCTGCCAGTTGGTATATTCTGTGTCCTGGTCTCCGGTAGTCCAAGAGAAACCCCGCAGCGGGCGTGTAGTAGTACACTGGCGAGGATGGCGCTGCAGGCCGATCCACACCTGGACTTTGGTGCGTGAGTGGCGTAAATCCACAGTGGAAAAAAGTGTGTTGATAGTGTTTTCATTCTCCTTTCTTTTAATGGTCACTAGGTTGCCACCTTTCTCTTTGCAGGATCTCCATGAATCCAGGAAGGTTTTTCGTTGAAAATAGACCACAAAGCAGCCGTCCACATTACAGAGTGCATCCCTCTCTCTCAGGTCTTGGCCCAGGACTGTAGAAACTCCGAAGAGCAAAGCCAGCAGAGAGTTAAAGAGAAGAGCATCAGCACCGCTCACCGGGGAGCCCATTCTTTTTTAGAACTGAATATATCCCTCCACTCTCGTCCAGTGTCTCACCCTGACTTTCTACACGCTTTTTATGTCCCTGCTTTGAAAGCTTCTTTTAAGTCTGGCTCTTTGTTGTCTATCTGAACTCTTCTCCCTTCATTTGAACCCTGTTTTTTTTTTTCTTCACTGTCTGCCTGGGTTCTTCACTCTGTCCTGCTCAAACAAATCTGAGCTGGAGTTGAGTGCATGCAGATTGTCTCAAGATTCCAGAGAGCAGGGAGGGAGGGCAGAAATTGGGGGGGGTAGAGGGAGGGATATATAACAAGGAGGAGAGTGTGCAGAAGGGGAGAGAGAGAGAGGAAGGGAACGCTGAGGAAAGGGATTGTATGTTTTTGGAAGATGTGGGGGTGGGATGGGGTGGGGTAATGTGGATGTGTGTGTCAGAATGGGGGGAGGTGCAACGTTTCTGTCTTTGTCATATGGTTTTCATAACTGCTGTTCATGGACATAGTTTGGTACTATGCCATTTATCCCTCCACACACACACCCACACCCACCCACACACACACACACACACACACACATACATCAAATTGTGGCACTTCAAAAAAATGTTTTCTTATCTCTATGAGCCTGAATTATGACTTGAACAGCAATCCATCATTTATCTTCTGCCCCCTCTTCTCTAGACTTTAACTCCTCCATTTCACTTTGTGAATAGCTTCTCTCATCAGCTTATGCAGTGTGACTCCAGCAGGTTCCTGACATGAATACTTCCTGTGGAGCGCAGTACCTCTGATGGTACTGTAATTGTAAATCAAACTATATAAACCTGTGAAATAAATGTGCATGGGAAATTTGTACATGTGTGCGGAAAAGATTTGTGTTGAGGAAATGTATATTTTTATGCATTTTTGCTGCTTTGTCTTCGCACACAGGTGTGTTTAACCTCACCGCGGGTATCATTTGTTCACAGGGTCTCCATTTTTCTTTTCTTTTTTTACAAATACAAATATTTTCCACAAATGCACAATCTTTTAACAACACTACCCTAGCCCAGGAAATAAATAAATAAATTATATATATATATATATCAGTTCCTGCAGAAAAGGCGTGCAGCTGCATTACAAACTACATGGCTCTCCATGGTAATGACTCTCAGCTTGAGATGGGGAAGTCGGGAAAGTTGTTGAGGGTCGCCGGTGTGGCGGAAGAGGGCCTCTGGGTTTGCTATGAAAACAAAGCCGGGGCCGATGAAATGGAAACTTATGTTTCTAAACGGGGGGATAAATGCTGGAGAGAAGAGGGTCTTGGGGGTGTGTGTCTAGGAGAGGAGGTTGGTGTGGGATGGGGTGGGTCAGTAGCAGAGAGTCTTGAGAGTCTGCCATAAATCCAGCTGTTTGAGAACCCCGTACTGTGCAGTATGAACTGCTCTGTTAGAGTGGTGTAAAAAAAAAAAGCTAAAGAGCACCTGAAGCACCAGTAAATCCCTTTAGGTGGGAATAAAAATTACACTAAACTTTTTTGGAGTTCTAACTGAAATAAGAATTATATGGCACATTTATCAAACGTTTTAAAGTTTTCCAGCAATTTAGTGTTCTGTTTCCCTAAAGCTGAGCCACCTACAGTGCGAGAGACAGATCTTTTTGTCTTTTAGTCCTGTAGATGCACTTTGCTGAGCCATGAGCAGGGCTTTAATCAGTGCGCTGTGGGTTGAATCACATGATATGAAATGTTCTAGATGAGTAGCGACGCCAGTGGGGAAACTATGATTATCGCAGCACAGGGGGACATGAAGACAGTTGACAAATTAAAGGACTAAACCTGAATAAATGAGAGGAGAAACAGTGAATGCAGATGGCACTTTGCAGGCATGGTTCGGGTCCCTTTGTATTCTTAGAGAGAGGGGGTCACTGCAAATCAATGCAATCAAATCTCAAACAAGAATGGTCTTCATCCATCCAGTAGAGCTCCAGAGACTTAAGAAATGCAGAAGCACGCTGAAGGAGTCCTGGTGTCATGTCGTGGCCCGACACCTTACTAAGACGCTGCTGTTTTTTCCTTGAATTTATATGCATACATCACTACAGCTCCTTCACCTTGAAAAAAATACAATTACACAATTACACACACCAAGCTGAAATTCAAACCACAGGTGACCATTTGTGGGACATCACTGACACCAGATGACCTCACTCAGGTGGTCTATTTCTATGACAACCTGACGTAACTGGTGGTGAATGATCATAACCAGCCTTTAATCCTGCACCCAGTCTCCTCCCAGCATCCATGAGTGCTCCACATGCAGTTCCCAGTGCTGGGGCAGGCAGAGTGAATGCCATGTATGTATGTATGCTATCACAAGTTAGCTGCTGATGCTGTGGCTCTGAGCAGTATATAGGCAGGGGTGCGTGACAGTCTGGCAGCTTTATTAGGTTATCTGTACAGATAGACCTTTCATTCACACAAGACACAAAAGCTGACGTCTCCAAAATGTGTCTCTAGCGTCTCTAGATATAGGCCGAGTTACATTACAACTTGGATCTTAATTTCATAGTTTTCATGACTATATTTTAACTTTTTTTTTTTGTAAGTGTAATTTTCTATATTTTTCTCATTGTCAGTTCATCCAATGAAACAAAAACTTACCAGGCTGCACAGTACACAAGAGGACAGGCAGTTTTTAAGAGATGAATGCAGTCAGAAGCAGTCAGGAATATAAATGTAGCCTCATTAATATTCTAAACGTGTGGAGTATTATGCTGGGTATGAGGGATGAGCTGCTGGGGAAAAAAAAAAAAAACACCGGAGCTTTTTTATTTTTCATGGAGTGCTCAAAGAAGAGCTCAAGGAGAGAACGACCAGCCGATGACCTCAGGGAGGTTTGAGTTTGAGAACTTTGCCCCGAAACTTGTGCGGATCCCATGACTATTCAAGTTTGTTTCCCTGTAACGTCTCCGCATTCTACAATCTTGTAATTACTGTGGTGTGATTTAGTGTGGGGGGGAAATAAATTGAACTGGAATTATCCTCATATCATCCCTAAAGCCTCCCCTTTAAAATGTGTCCATATATATATATATATATATATATATATATATATATATATATACTATATATATATTCATATTATCATTGTATATCTTGCTGTTTCACATAGAAATAACGGAAACCAGAAATGAGCAGGGACATATTCTACTCCAGGACAGACACATAAATATATTACATTTCAAGTCCCCTCATTTTCGAAATGTGTGTGGAAATAAATTATGGGAAAATGTATGGTATGGTATACTGTGGGAGACGGTCAGCAGTGAGGTCAGATATATATGATTGTACTTAATAGGCTAAAAACATGCAAAAACACTAGGGAGTTTTTAATTAGCTTAATCCTTTATTCAGTCTGTGTTAGCTTAGTTAGCATAAGCTACTAGCTTGCTGTACTTAGCGATGATTGGTCTTTTCATTTTTCTGCACTGCTGGCACCGAACTGATGTGGTTTACATGATGAAGTCAGAACTGCTCAGCAGACAGGCAGGAAACCCACTTTCTGATTTTTTTGTCTCAGGGGGAGTCAGTGGTGTTTCCTGAATATGTACAGGCACATCAGTAAATCATCAGCTGTCCCCCAGGGAGACATTGCTGCTCATACGGGGCTGTGCTAAAGCGTGTTTCACACATCTCAAGCATCTGATCTCTGAGCTGTCACGACTGCCATGACAACACAGAAGAGACCTGATGATAGAGTGTAAACCACACTCTGCCCAGAAGAGATGAGATGAGATTCTCAACAGTATTAAATTGAATCTTTTTAGTTTAACCATTAGCAATGACGTCATTAGTATTTAAACGGATAATTAATGGTAAACAGATGGGATTAACACAATGTTTACATCCCAAGGGCTTTAATATTTGTTCATACGCACAAACGAATTTCCCCACAGGGATTAATAAAGTATCTCTTAATCTTAATCTTAATACTGATGAGGTACCATAAAAGTGACTGACCCACACATGAGGAGTAATTGGGGTTCATGCCTTTTACATACTCGCACACTAAGTGAAGCTGAAATCACATTAGTTTGTTCTTAATTTCAGCTGAAAATATTTCAGACCCTTAATGTAAATTAAAAAAAAGTAAAAGTAACTGTCTGCACACTGACTCCAAGACCCCAAAAACTGCTTTGATCCAATGGAGACCGTCCATGGTAGTGTTGTAACAGTAGTTACCATCTTGTTTTCCAAAAATTGATTTAATTGCTGACACCCTTCGTCCAAGATGGCTGACAGTGGTATCCATTTCCATCTAAATTTATCATCATATTTGTTGCAAGGTTTTTGTATATCAATTTAACCACATTTTTTAATATGACTTTGAGCTTTTTCCTCTCTGTTCAAATTTGTCTTGTGTTGTTTTTTAATAATTGAGCTTATATGCATAACATCAGTTTCATAAGTCATGCATGGAAGGGTTACAGAGCAACAAAGTCTGCATCAGGAGGAGGTCGGGGTCAATAAAACAAGAGTCGAGGATTCAAACCCAGAACCTTCTTGCTGCCCTTATTATCATGGATAAACAATCTACACAAGATGCACCTGCAGTGACGCGATCTTACGTCATTATAGGGCCCTGCAGTTGTCCTACTATTGTCCTTTCCTCACTGCACACCCACAGTTCTGCTGCTGTACGGGGGCACTGCAGGTCCTGGCTGATAATTCAAAGCACTTGTGCTGATATGTTTCCCAGCCACCGGAGAAGAGAGAAGGGTCAGGGCACGAAAGAAGGTTTCAGATTCTGGGATTTTAAAAGTTTCCCACACAAAGTCCAGCACTCCCAGTGAGTCACGTCTGAGTGTGTGATGATTCTAGCAGATAATAACAGCTGAATAAAGATGAGTATGATGGAGACTGTGGACACCGACTGCCCTAAAGATATTTTCTTCATGTGTAACTCTTTCACAGAAGGATTCACATTTTGGAGGAAACTCCAGACCACAAAATTCCAGGTAATTTTCTACCACAAAGCTTCTCTCTTACAGGTACAAGAGTGAAAGAAGGCGACATGCTATAGGCCTGATAAGAGAGAACAGCATCAAGGAAGTGCCAGGTTTGGTGGTGGGGGCAGGGTGATGATGAACATTGATGTTCTTCTGAGAAAAAAGGAGAGAAAAAATTTAGAATGTTATAAGTTAAGGTGCAGTTTAAATAGAAAAAAAAATGGCGTCTGTGTTGCTGCAAAATATGTAAAATACAAATGACTAAAAGAAAAAAAAATTGTTTGGCATTGTCAATTGTCAACATGTCCTTTTTTTCTGTGAGGTTTGAAGAACATGAAATGAAATGGCCAGCAAATGGCCAGATAACTCCTGGCTGTTTGAATTCATTTCTATGCTCACAAACATCCTCTGAATTCAGGGTGTCTTCTTAAGATCTAATGAATTAGCATCAAACAAATATTACAATATTTACTATGTGGATCAATAATAAATCTTTAAATCTTTAGCCTCTTAATTGTCATCATAAAGACATGTCTTACCACCATCTGGCTTTTATTTGTTAGTATTGTATTTGTTGTTGATTTTATCCTGATACTCTGCTTTTATTAATTTACTTATGTCTTCTTATGTCCTGTGTTTTTATTTTATTGTAATCGTCAATCAAATGATCTCATAGATTTGTGCTCTTGTAAAGCACTTGACGTTTGTGTAACTGAAAACAGCAAAATCTTCATGTGACAGTATAAGATTTGTGTCATCAACAAACAACAGTAGAGAGATCTTCACAAAAGTTAAGTAGCTCATTAACATGAAAGCAATGAGCCAAAATTTCTGTCTTGTTTTGCTCTCACTAAATTGTCATCAATTAACTTCCATACAAAGTGAGCTTGTGCTGAAATACAGAGCCAGCTACTTTTATAATCCTGGCTTATTTCTCTATTTCAGTCCCAGTATGTCAAAGTAAACCTGGCAGGAACTGAGGCTAGATTGTCTCAGTCCTCCAGCTGTAATGCACTGTACACTCACCTTCAATAATACGCTGCACTTAATGTAAGTTATAAAAGCAAGGACGACTTAAACATTCTTCATGGAATGACTCAAAACAACAGAGGCTTTACAGGCTCTTTAAGCTGTTTGTGTGTTGCATACCAAGTGTCCAGAGGGAACATGTATGGGATCTCAGCAGATATGTTGCTTCCCCTCCCTCTCTCCCTCCCCACTTCATCACCTCCTGCTCTCACAGTAAGAGTCAGGTTTAATCTAGCGGGTGTCTGAGTGTGACACTATAGTGATGTAGCTGTGGACAGCATCTCACGACACCTAGACATGTATCGCTATTCTCCGACACGATCAGGCTGAAGCTCTCAAGCCAAATTCAAGTCTTAATCCTGTTTCTGATACTGGATGACATCAAGGGAAAAGTACCACAGAGCTGTGGTAGTTTCCATTGCAGAGTAAATGTAATAATCTAACATCGAATAATGGAATTTATTTGGAAGTTATTTGAAGGGTTATGTTCAAATACGTCCAGGGTTTGATTGGAGAGGGCGGGGCATCCACAGCTGAGGTGGTCACGAATCATCACGGTGATGAAATAACAGCTGACTGACAGCAGACAGAGAGAGAGCGCTCTTAAAGTTTGACAGCTGACGTGTGATTGGCTAAAGGTGAGCGTGTCAGGTTGTGGTCAGGTAGTTCTGGGGTAACTTCAGGTGAAAAACGTTACATGTAAAGTTTGAGCTGTCGGGGCCTAACGGATGAAAAACAGCACAATTTATAATACCACAGAGTGAAGATTGAAGGGCGAATGGTATAATATGTGAAGGTGCAGCATCCTGTCTACTGTGTGGGTTTAAATAGAAAAAAAAATACAGCATCAGTTTTGTTACAAAACACGTAAACTACAAAAGATACAAGAAAAAAAAACAGAATTTTTTTTTAAAAAATGTCTTTTCTCTCATTACTCATAGCAAAACTAATGAAATCTAATGTCATGACTAGCCTCAAAGGGGGCTGTTTTCGGAACCCCCTTTTTTTTTTTTTTTTTGAACTCTTTTGTGGACAGTTGAACCTTTTTGGACTCTGATTTAGTTTAATTTCTGTTAGTAGTTCCTGTTTTATTTTGAAGTAATGGCCCTTTTGTATTTTGTCTTGTTCTACTTCCTGTCTTTGTCTAGTTTCCCGCCTTTTGTGATTGTCTGCCCCGTCCTAATTGGTGTCACCTGTGCCTTGCATTTTCCCCCTCATGGACTTACCTTGGTTTCCTTTGTTTTCCAGTAAGGACTTTTGTATTTTCATTTAGTTCTGCTCCTGAGTCTTTTTCTCCTGTGTGGATGATCCCTGGCCCTGGACTCTTCCAGTGATGTTGGACTTTTAGTTTACTCATCTGCCTGTCTTGGGGGTTTTTTGTATTTGGGTCCTGTCTCCCCTCATGTTCCTGGTTACCTCGGTCGTGACTTCGTAACAGTACGAACTGACCAGTATGGACCCAGCAGATCCCATCTGTGAGACTGACTTGGAGCTCAAGCGCTCACTCCTTTTCCAAGACCTGGTCGACATGAAAGCTCTCGCAAAGGAGCTTTCTAAAGTCACTCAACGCCTTGGTGGACTGCTTGAGCTCCAGCAGCAGGCCACAAGCTACTGGGAGAAGGAATTAGCTTGGATATTGCTCTGAGAACTAGTTTTAGATAAACCCTGGATTGTGGAAATGTATCCAGAGCTAGCTGTACCGGTGGGGGTGTCCCTGTCAGATCTGGCTCTGGTTGACACCCAGGGTTTTATAAAGAAACTACTCAAGTGCTTTGGCTCCCAGCCAGCCTCCCAGTCAGCTAGCCTCCAGTCAGTCTCCCATGTCCCACCATCGGGGATCCCGGCCAACGTTCTGCCCGGTCCTCAGCCTCCTGCATCAGGGGTCCTGGCTGATGCTCCACGTCTCATGTCAGCGGCCCGGCCGACACCTGCCCCTCATATCCAGTTGGCGGTCCGGCCGACACCAGAGGCAACCAGTGTTCCTGGTTGCCTCGTGACAATCTACCGTTTGATCATCAAAAAGAAATCTGGCAAGACAAAAGAAAAGGAAAAAAGAAAAACATTATTTGGCATTTTCAGTGAGATGGTTTTGATTTTTCAGTCTTTACTTTTTATCCCATGTTACACTCTCCTTCCTTCTTCCTTCTTTATTCTCTCACAATCTTTTTTTTCCAAGGTCACTGCAAATTACAAAGATACCAGAACTCATTGCTACACTTTGATCTTTTGATCAAACAACACCTAAACATCCAAACCCTGCCACCAATATGATTATATATGACATAGCATGTATTTAAAGATGGCTTTCTTATTCTCTTTCTTTTAGCTCTCTCTCTCTCTCTCTCTCCAGCCTCAAGTACACCCATAACACAAGGCTGGTGTCAGTGAAGCATTTGCCCTTCTCACTCACACGTAAGAGTGAAATTTCCCTTTGTGCTGTAGCCAAGGCTACCAGGCACACATACACTCCACACATACCACTAAAATATTCCATACACAGATCCACCCTGCTATAACCTTCCACCAAACAGAGCAATGCAGCCGTTTCAACTCTATAGGTATAAATAAAAAGGTTACAATAAAGTTTATCTTATAATGAAAGAGCATGGACTCCATGCACTGCAGAGAGTTTGGATATGCATCTGGCTTTGTGATCAGCTGATCTCTATATTATATACTCTTTTCTGCATTTATATATATATATACAGTGATAAGGTGATCTTACATGTGAGTGAGAAGGGCAAATGCTTCACTGACACTATATATGTCTAGCCCTTAAGTCTGGACTGATGGCTCTGTTCCCTTGTGTTGTCTTATTTTGAAATCTTTACCTGCCTGTTTAGTTCTACATTCACTTCCTGCCCTCCTGTGTTTCCCTCCACTTCTGATTACCTGCCCCGCCTTTACGGGTTTCACCTGTGTTTAATTGTTCTTCACGCCCCCTAGTGTATTTAAACTGTCTTCCCCTTTGTCTGTGGCAGACTGTCTTAGTCCCTTGTGTCAAGAGGTCCAGTGTTTTTGCTCATTTGAGTTTTTTGTGTGTGCCTTTCTGATTAAAAACATTCAGTTCGAACACACTCTACTAGTCAAAACTTTGCAGTTCTACCCAAAACTTTCTTACCCAACATTTGTCAAGGTTGTGTTAAGGCATCTGTGAAAGTTAACTGCAAAGCGCAAAGTACGAAGTACCCCGTTTTCTCTGTTCTGTACAAGCACCACCAAATCTCTAGGAAAAGGCCAACAGAGATGCAGCCGAATCAGAATCTATAATACTTTGAGTTTATTTTAGCCTCGTTCTTCCACCACATGCTCCCATACAACTGACTTTTCATCAGATGAGCCTTGGTAAAAAATAAAAGACCACAAACGCAAACATCCCAAACCCTGTCGCACCCATCAGCTCAGAGGCATCACATCCTTAAAAATGAATTGTACGTTTGTTCAAGTTCTGGGAGAAACCAGAAGCAGGGGCAGGGAGCTATACAGATCTACTCCCATCCTTCCACCACAACCAATCTTTTCTGCATACTGAATGAAATTGATTTTCGTTTCTCTCTTCTAGGAAATTCCCACAGATTCCCCAGGAGATACTTGTCGGAGAAGCTGTGTTAATGACTACAATAGTGAAGTTCCAGTTTATTCAGCCTCATGCTCAGTGGATTAGCAGGCGCAGAAGTAGCTCTAAAGGATCTAAGGAAATTCTCTGCTTGGGTCAAACCTGTATTAACATCTATTCATTTGGGAGACTCATTTGTCCAGAGTGACATATAAATAAAGTACAATCCAAAACATAGTAGATCAAGCACCCAACAAAAACACAGAACACAAACCCGGGGCACAAACCCAAACAAGAGGTAATTAGAAGCTGGTGACACTCATCAGGGTGGTGCAGACAATCACAAAGGAGGGTAAAAAAAAAACTACAGGAAGTAATATAGGATCCGACCTTCAAAATAAAACAGGAAACTCTAAACAGAATCAAAGAAACCAAAACTAGATTTTTTGCATGTGTAGGATGAAGGTTTTGTGTCATCTCCTATGCTTTATCCCTCACTGTGGGTTTTCAAGCACCTTAAAAACCCAGTGGGATGTTTGTTTCATGGTTTTAGTCCTCTAAACTCAGTCCCCACATCTTGTGATTTATGAACACAAGTACATGGTGAGGCGGCATTAAAGAAAGAAAATGGTGATGTTTAAAGATGCTTCCCATCAGGGAAACTCCCCCTGATGTAGGGGGATGTTGAACTGAGAGGTGTAGCCACGCTTTGTGGCAGGAGGCGCATTTGTTTAGTAAAGTCTGCTCCTCAGACAGTGGGCTGCAGCTGGTCTGAGTCACGCAGGAGGTCGTTAGATTGACACATCAAAAAGGAGTCGGAGTGCTCTTTATCTTTACCCCTGGTGGGATTCAAGCTACTTCCAGTCAGATTCAGCAGACAGACATGTGGCCTGTTTAATGAGCTAGAATCTAAGCAACCTGCTGTTGAGATTGGATGTCAGTAGTCTTAGAATAAATTTGTCAGCAATTAACATTTTGTAACTTTTCTCTTGACTCTACTCTTTTTTTTTCATGTGACTCAAGGTTTCCAGGCCCCAGATTTTGTAGAAAATCCCCTGAAACAGCAGTTAGGCCATCATGAATCTCTATAATTTCACACTGAATATCATTAAAAACAAATAAATAAATCGTTAGTTTCACCTCAGCTAAGCTTCTCAAAGTGGTTTCACGCACCACCCTGAGATTTATGTAGTCAGAGTCCAGTTTTAAAGATGTAGGCATTTAAAAGATGCTATTTGGTTACATCATGGGAAATGTTTGAGCCACAGTTTTTTTTGGTGCTTGACCCATATTAGGGACTAAAACTCAAAATAACTCAGCATTCCTCATGGATTAAACTGCTTCAAGCTAAGTCGACGATTTAATCTCAGTCGTTGTCTCAGTTTAAATTAAATAAGATAACAGAATCCAGAGAATAAACAGTGCCTGTTTTATGCCATGCGTAAGCTCTCAGCTGGATGATGACCTCTTCTAGGGGGAGTGGCCAGAAAACTAAATTGTCTCCATTTATAGACAGTTTGTCTGGCTGCGCACAGTCTATCTGCCTTTAGACTGAATATCTAAGTCAAAAATGTTTGAGTGTTTTCTATAAATCAAAGCAGCTCTAACCCACAGCTCAAATCTCATTTCACTGACTGAAATGAGGCTTCAGGTTTACTAAATCCTGACTTTAGTTAACTTTAGTTAAGTTAGTTAAGTTTAGTTCAGCAGCTTCACTTGTTTTTTCTTGCCACTGTGTATATATGTATATATATTACTGAAATCTGACCTCAGGGCTTTGACTAAACAATCTATAAATTCTCTCTCTCTCTCTCTCTCTCTCTCTCTCTGCTCTCCAGGCTCAGCATGAAGACAAATGGCAGAGGTTTAGATATGGAGGTTTACTTTAATGTGTCATTGATAAAACCAGGGTCTTGGCTCGAGCGGGGTCACCCTCCATCACCAAATGTAGATGGAGATAAGTTGTTATCAGACGTTTTCCCACAGTTCCCCACGCTGAAGTTCATCCACCCCTGCAGCTCCATTACTGCTAAAATCAGCCTTACAGAGCTACTGCAGAGGCCCCCTCTACTGTATATTGTTTTGTTTTTTTTTTCTCAGTTGAATGGTGATGTGTCATTATGTTCCTGCAGAGCTGGCCAAGCCACACCAACTCCTCATGGGAATGAGTGTATGTGTTTGTGTACTTATGGATGCAGAGAACCAGTAAGCCGTCTGTCATGTCTCAGGCCTGGCTAAAGTCTGGCCAGTAGTGTGTTTAGACTACCAAACCAGTTAGGGGGTGTCGCTTCAGCACTGGAATGGCATGAAGGAAGACCTGGGTTCTGTGTGGGTCTGTTTTATAACCACAGAGACTGATTTTTTTTATAGATTTGCCCATAATTTCCATCAGTCACTGAGTTTTAACTCACCAACTTCATTACTGATGCCTGGAGACTTGTTAAAGTTATAACTCAAACTGTCCATAAATATTCATTAAATCTTACAAAACCATTTCCGGGTTCTACTTTGACCTACTGAACTTAGTGCACATTTGAGTGCATAGTTTTATCTTGCAGTCAACAAGTATATAAGGAATTTTTGACTTTAAGATATGTTTGTATGTCCTAAACCTGTCTCCCAGGAAAACTCTCTTTTATTAGTAAAGATACAAAACATTCAGGAAGCAGATTCTCATTTTGAGAATGATGCACCACTTTCACCACTGCAATGATCACCACTTTCAGCGAGTAACTTGGTGGTAGTGATAGACCACAATGAAACCCATCTGTCCGTTGGGTTTGCACTTACAGAAGAATCTCACCTTAGTAACTTAGTAAGAGTGATACATCTTTATCACCATCAGAAATACTGTATATCTAACACCCGTAGGTGTGAGTGTGTGCGTGTGTGGTTATCTGTCTTATCTGTCTTTGTGTGTCAGCCCTGTGATTGACTGGCGACCAGGGTGGACGCCGCCTTGCGCCCATAGTCAGCAAATGGCAGTTTCCCCGTGTCAAAGTGGCACGCTTTGCTGAACTGTCCCTCCTCACTATGAGGCTCTGCAGCACTTTGATTCTCAGAGACAACAGCCAGTAATTGGATGTCTGAAAGAGGGTGCTCAGGGGATGGGAAAAGGTGGAGTGAAACTAAAGCTGAATCAATCTAAATCATGTGGGAACAATATCAGCGTGCTTTCACACTGACAAGTACAATATACGCTGAAAAGATTATTGATCCATCCATTATCTATACTGCTTATCCTCTTAAGGGTTACACGGGGAGGGGCTGGAGCCAATCCCAGCTGATTCTGGGCAAGAGGCAAACTGAACAGGTTACCTGTCTATCACAGGACCCAGTAATCTGTCTTTGGACCTCTGGAGTACCTTTAGGAAAAATGACAAAAACAAATGAGATTAAAAGATTATGGTTGAGAGACATTTTAAATAGATTTCCCTTGTTCGTCTACAATGAAAATAAGCATGCTGACAGCAGCCATATATATCTATATGGCATATGCTATGACTCTCAGTCCGTGAAGGTGGCCTTGCATGGGGTCTGGGAATGTGGAATGTGTAACGGGAGGGAGGGAACTGGACGATTAAACAGAATCTCGGTCGACTGGAAATCACCAAAGAAGAGTGGCGGGTTGATTTAGGGGGTTTGCAGGCCCCTCAGGGTGGTGCTCAGCCCAGGAGACCGAAGTCACTGGGCCATGGCCGTGATAAGGAAAGCTTCTCTAAGAGAGCCCTGTTCTCAGTACATCGTACAACGCTGATAAGTAAAAGCTGAAGGGGAGCACTTGGAGCCCCTCCAATGGCCATGCAGTAAACAAGATTAAAAGCTGATTAACAAGCATGGATATTCTCTAATGAGGTTATTTACTGCAGAACCTTTGCCCATGTTTCTCTATACCTGTTCTGATGGGCTCTGATCTGAACTCACAACCAAGTACTTGCACCACCTTATTCTAGTCCAGTTGGAGCAAGCACAGAGGTCCAGATGAGTCCTGGTCCTCCACTTTACACAATAATCAAATCATATGTGCTCTTAAACACTGGCAGCTGAGCTGACAAGGTAAATTCTCATCCATCACCACAAAGACTGGGATTTGAAGCCTGGTAGCAATACCCCAGTTGTGCATTCCAGCAAACACAGCAGGCTGTTGATTTTCATGAAAACACAAGCACAACAAATTGCCATTTAACATTTTCTTTAACTAAACTTATTAATATTAAAATTAAAATTAAGTTTTGGCTGTACGTCCACCAACTGGTATATGACCACCAGCCTAGTATGACCATCAGCTGGTGAGTTTACCACTCCTCTTGGCTGTTTAACAAAAGTAAATGCACAAAACAAGGCCAGACAGTTAAAAAACGGTAATGGATGCTGCTGGGAAATAATTTTATCTCAGTACAAGTCGGGTGGTTTATACTTTAATTTTAACAACATACCCACCTTCAAGTGAATCAAGAGCTTCTCCTGTTATATTTTTTTCTTCCTTTTAGATGCTCCGGACTCATACTCGCTTTTGGATGCCATCTCAAAGTTGATTGTTGCCAATCATCATGACGGCATGACGGCAGATTACAGCTCCCATTACCCTTTGCTTTGCTCGCACTTAAGGGTGCTCATCGTGCGTCTCATATTGCGCAGCGCTGCGGTGCACATCATTGACACAATGTGCGCAGTGGCGAGCTGCATGAATCATTCACGCAATTTGCGCGTCTCACTCAAAACGGGGCCCTCTCCACAAATGTGGGGCCCTATGCACAGTACCTGTTCTGTGTATAGGGAGGGGCGGGGCTGTATGTGATGCATGTCTAGGTTATATCTCATACTGTATCAAATTCTCACTCCTTTTTTCCCTGTCTCTTTAAAACACAATGGTAACCATGGTGACGGCATGTCCTTGAATGAATCCATTGTTGCAGTCCTCTTGGAAGCAGCAGCTATATGTACTGTAGCAAAATGTTATTAAAGCTATTTACACTGTCAGTCTAAGTCAATTTCAGAGTCAGAGTGACTGTGTTGGGTGGGGATGGAGAAGGATTGTGTTTTCATGGCTGGAGACAAGGTTAACAGGCTATAGTGTATGTGCCACAAAGGCTGTATGATACTCATCATTCTGTATAAACATAAAACACATGCAAAAGCACGTGCACACATCTATTCTTCTGAGGACCCTTGCCTGGAAACATCCATTTCCCAAAATTGCTTCTGACTCTTCTGCTTCTGAATCTTAAACCTTGCACTAAACCAGTCTTCCTCCTGATCTCAACATTTCAAAGGATGATAGGACATAAAACCAATTTATATCTCATCTTTCACATGCAAATGTATGTAAATGTAGATACAAAACTTGCAGTATGAAGCCCTAGCTTCCAAGTGAAGGTGCAATGGTGCGTTCAGACTGTGAACCAACACAGATTTTCCCATTTTCTTTTAGCAGTTTCAAATAAAATGGCAGAACATCTAAATTGTTTAATGGGTTCTCTTTCCATCATCCCATTTTCTTACATTCCTAAAGGAGAAAAGTCTCCATATGGCCTCTATGTTTCCCTCTGTCCTGGTTCTCCAGGGAGTAACATAAAGGTGTGCTGCTGATTTATATGCAAACTGTGTAATCACATTCCTGTCAGCAGCTATTTACACAATGTAATGAGAAAGTCAGTAAACAAATGCAGCCTATTACTGATAGGATTGGACGCATTTGTCATGTGGTAATGGCAACAAAGTAAAAACAATTACTTCAGGCTCTTGATTTGCTTTTGTCTTGAAACTCTTTATATCTTATGTGTCACCGTTAAATGATTTTCACACTCGGATTTGGTCTGTTAAAAAACATTCACTACCGAAGGACAAAACCTAAAATTATTCACAAACAGGAAGGCTGTCTAAATATCCAAGTCATGAGAGAAAAAGTAAGTATTCAGCGTCCAAGGCTGGACCATCTGTCTCTACCAGCAGTTGTCTCTGTTGCTATGGCTCTCTCCTCCTTGGGTCCACCATCCTCTCTTTGCCACCGGCACATCCAACCAGCGAGGACACCCTGAGGACAGTGAACTAATACATCAGATTCATAAAGCGCTTTTCTGGGAACTCAAAGATACTAAAGTTTGAATGTTCCTGTCTGTTTTAATAATGGGTATCTGCCAGTACCAAGGAGGTTCCGATATTTAAGAAAACTAAACAAGAATACATTGAATGGCTAAAGCTGAAAACATGCCGGCCATAAATAATATCAATAATATCTGTCTGTGTGTCCCTTTTGAGACTTTGATTAGTCTCTGAAGTTACTAAAATAAACTCTTGTCCTTATACCTTCATGAACTGCACGTCTTTGTCTCAGTGAGCACAAACCATTGTGTTTTAGATGAATGGATGGATAGTATATGGTGAACAGCATTCATTCGTCTAATGTTTTGCATCACTTTGACTCAGTTAGTCTTTACCATCATTGTTTCTGACATAGGACCCAATGTGTGGAAAGGTTATAAGGCCTTTTAAGTGTGTATGTGGCCAAACTGCCAACCCCTAAAATGACAGAGTGGAGACCAATCGAATTCCAGCCACCCACAGAACACAACCACCACTGCACCGAGCCATCAGCCTGACAACCCGTTAATCCAACCCTAACTTGTGGCGCGCCTCCTAACCAGAGCCTGTAATGATACCACTGTATGAGAGCTCCAGGGGTTGTAAGGGGAGGTGAGGTAAACCTCAGCCCACAGAAGGCAGAGGACGCTCATTCAAGCTCATGCAGGGGTTGTGGGAGTACTGGAGCTGAGCCAGCTCGGCTGTGGGAGAACTCTGGGAGATGTTTACCGTGCAAAAAAAAACCCCAGGGACGTCCAGTTATTAAATCCCACTTTAAAATTGGCCAATCTGGAGTCTGACTCACATTCTCAGCGACCCTCTGATCAAGCCATTTAGTGTCTGTTTGAGCCACCATGTTGCTGTATAGTATAACATACACAAGGAAACAATTATTCAAACTCAAGTAACTGGTGAGAACTTGAATCTTTTTTTCTTCCTCTCTTCCTTTTTAATTAAACTTGTGTTGAGGGAAAAAACAAATCCACTGGCTTGGATTTAAAGCACTACCTTAAATCCAATATACCGACTCAGTGAGTCTTGAATTGTCCCTTTTCTCAGGAGAGACGGACTAAGATACTCGTAATGAATCCCAGACCCCGTGTCCCCGCATCAGGGTGAGGTTTACCACTGAAATATTTGATGTTATGTGTGTACGTTGCTTCAAATACCACTGGGTCAAGACAGCCTGCCCTGAAAGCATTCTCACGCTCCAACTGAGCCTTCTCCAAAAATACAACAGGAAGTCAGGGGTTAGACCGTAAGGAGAGGGGTCAGGCAGAGGGGTGGGGGATCTTGGAGGGGTGGAGTGGAGGATTGGCCAAATGAGCCATAAAAAGACTGATTTTAAAAAGAGCTATTCTAGAGCCATGTATGTATGTCTGTATTACTGTATGGTTATCTCAATCCATGTGGGAACTGCCCTTTTTGTCACCACTTCTATATTTTTAGCATTTTTTTTCTGGCTCCAGCTGAGTTCTATCCAAAGTTCCATAAATACCAATAACAATAATAATAACCCCAATGAAACTTTTGCCCTGAACCTCAGAGACATTTTTATATCTGCACCAGTGCAAACTGGCCAATAAAAACAACAACAACAGTCTGTTCTTTTAAAGGAGAACACTGTGGGGCAGAGAAACATGCCTGCTGGTAGGTGCCCTTCAGGGCAACACATTTTACTCTTAAAACAACTGTTAAAATCTTTAAAAACGCCACTATTAAACAAACACCATTATACCATTCAGTATTTTGGGAAATATACTTGTTTACCATCCAACAGACCTGCATTAATTTTAACCTGCGCAGGCAGAAAGATGGTGCTGGAACAGAAAAGTGGAGGTTATAACTTCCTCTTTCTCATCACCTTCCAGAGTTAGGCCAATGAGTTCCTGAATGCTGGTATGGGACAATTCTGCAGCACAGAATTTACTTTCAGTCCCAGCATTCAGTGTGGACTGTCCCTCACAAGGGAAATAACTACATCAGCTGTTTGTGCAAATGTTTAAAGCAACCTATGCTTAGGTTTGTGCGCATCGGATCATCTAACCCAGCTTTCAGCAACTTTTGATCCATCACGCCCACTTCAAGAAGCTGGCTAAGAGTGTAGAGGAGTTAAAAAGATAGGTTTTTCTTTTTTCTAATTCACACAACTACTTCTATAATGTTTCCCGTTTAATACCTTCACAAGTTAAACAAATATATAATATATCCACTAATGTCTAGTTCTTCTTCCAGATAAATAAATATATATTTATTTATCTCAGCCTCGATATGTGCTATTATTATAATATAAACATATATATATTATATATTCTGGTCTCTGTATATACTGTATACCATAATGTAACTATTTAGACTTTTATACGAATAACCATATAATTATTTTTAAAAAAATTGTAATGTATGTGGATATATATATGTGTGGTGTGTGTGTATAGATATAGGCAAGATATAGATATAAATGTATAATTATATATAACTTGTGTATGTATATAATTGTGTATATGTGAAAGTGTGTGTGTATATATATATAGATATATAGATATATATAGATATATATATTCAACAGACACTGATGGAAAGTGCTTTGCTCTAGATACTTATACTGGTGAGAACAGAGAAGAGGATTATCCTGTCAAAGGCAGCTGATAGGTCCAGCAAGATAAGGACCAAGGAGTGAGCTGCAGCTCTGGCTCCTCTTAGGAATTCTTTCACTGATAACAGAGGTGTTTCCGTGGAGTGGCCGCTCTTGAAGCCTGAAATATTTGGATCAATCAGGGCGTTTCATGAGAGGATTTCTGAGACATGTTTGAAAACCGTTCTTGAGAACAGAAGTAACAAAACCAGTTGATAGTTCTCAACTTGAGCAAAGTCAAGTGAAGGCTTTTTGAGCAGATGTGTTACCCGAGCCTGTTTGAATGTGGTTGGAAAGGTTGCCAAAGCCAGTGAAGCATTTATCGCATGTGTGATTGATGGCACAGTGGTGTGAGATAGGGCTTGGAGGAGGCTGCTGGGAATGGGGTTCTGTTTTTAACAAATATTCCAGTCACTCTGTATTCAAAAGAAGAGCTCTGTACCAATAAAATAATATAAAAAATAATAATAAAAATAAATAAATAATAATTCTCTAAACCAAATTGTTCAGTGTGCTGGTCAGTTTAAAGGTGAGTCTCAGTTCTTTACTCCTCACAGCTGCAGCATAAAGCAAGCTCTATTCTTCTTCCTTTACATGACGAATTCCAGGTCCTTTGTTCCAGCTGCTGGTTTGTGGCCCTTAGGTGGAAAATAAAACAATATGGAAAAGCTTGTGTATTTGAATTGATCACATCCAAGCAAAGGATTTGTATTCAGTTACAGCCCTGCTTCAAGATTATGCAGCAATAGAAAAAATATCTAATACAACTTGGGAAGCAGTATCAGGGGAACATAATTTATCTTCACCCATTCAGTCTCAACAAAGAGACTCAGAAATAATGGGGAGATTTTTCTGTATCAGGTGAGAGGAAAAAAAGAACAACTCAGTTGTTTGCCTTTGCAAATGTAGTCTCTGATCTAAATCAAATGATTGAACACTGCATTTAAACTGAAAGCCAAAAGCATCCAGTGTCAGAGACTGAGCTGTGGGGCAAACTCATTTTACTGTGCCTCTTTGCAGTCACTGCACCAAAACAGCCTTAAATGGGAAAAAAAAAAAAGATCATCTGATTAAAAACCCCGAAAGCCCCCACATTCTCAGCGCCTCTCGTTTGCCGTGGGGGGCACATGGGACTAGATGAGTCAAAGACGCTGCCGAAAAAATATGCTGGATATTCAATGTTCACGAAATTCCCCAAGTGGAGGGTGGGAGGAGAACAAACAAAAACAAGAGTAAGCGAAGCTCCGGAGAGGATGACGGGCTGCAGCAGTTGCACGGATGTATTTCTCAGCTGGATGGAGGGGAAAAGAGGAAGGCAGAGGGCAGGAGGGGATCTGTTTATGGGAGACCAAGGAGACATGGAGAGGATGACAAAGTGTGGGAGGAAAGAGTGTCCTCGTCATTCCGTAGGAAGCTGACCTAACTTGCTCTTTGAGCTACTTTTGGGGTAAAAGTGTTTCATTTGGCAGCCCTCATTGTCATGCCTCGGCTTTTGTGTGCTCTGTAAAAAGCTGTTTATGTTCTGGCTGAGTGGGAACAAGCTGTAACCGTCACCCCCCAAGGAGCAGAGAGGAGAATGAGAATCACGAAATCCCATGGAGATCCCATCAACAACTTGCAGCCTCTCTCTGAGTGTCAAGCTCTATAACAGCAAAAACCCTTAAATATTTTCATGTCTGTGTGTTGTGACCAAACGCAAAGAAAAATTTTCCCGCTGGATGATTACATATAAAGTCATTGCAAAATCGCAAATTAGCTGCAAATGTGCATCGGGTGAACATGCATCTGCAAGAATTGAAAATATTTCAACTTAGGCAAAAGCTTCTTGTAAACTTGCAGAAGTGTTGCGTACAGGTGAGGCAGTCACCACAACAAAACTTCCAAGCACTAAAACTGTTGTACAAAGCAGAATACCCAAGGCTGTATCTAGCGCAGCACTGGAACAGGCCCAGTAGCCATTACTGCCTTTTTGTTCACCATAATAGTCTGTGATGTTCTTTCATTAGTTCCACTCATTAAGACTTAAATGCCTCAGCTTGCATAATCACAGTGATGGATGACGGAGAGGAGAGACCCTTTTGAAACAGCAGAGTGAACCGCAGCAGGATCCGAGCGCTGATAGACCACACACAAACAGAGAGCGGCTAATGATGGCAGCCGCGTCTTGTTGCCTCTTCCTTAATGAAGTGAGGAGCCTGTGACAGCTGTGTCCTCAGCAGGGTCCGGGTCCTTGCTGCTTACAGCTGGAAGGCCCATTAAAATCATATTTATCCACTGATTTGTTTTCAAGTGGGATTACCAAGTCAGGAGCGTGTCATATGCCAGCTTCTTCGTTTGTTTACTGCTGTTGACCATGTTGTACATGTTGTTATATATGGAAATGCACTTTAGGCTGGTGCATTATTATTATTGAATAGTTCAAGTTCAAGTTCAGTTCCCTGTCACTTTCATACATGTGAATGTCAAGGTCAACATGCAGAAAAATAAAATAACAAAATGAGACTTTTTGTATTAAATTGAAATTGATGGGTCACACATTGAAATTAAGTTAACATGAAAGAATCATCTATCACACTGTCATAGATCTCGGGATGGCAACATCAGTCCAAACAAAAATATTTCAACAATATTTCATGTAGGATGTATTAACTTTGCTAACTTTTCATGCTAGCGCCACTGTCAGGTCAACATTTGAATTTGCTACTTTGATTTATGACCAGACATAAGCAAAGCCAATGACATTCCCATCTGCTTTACTTTGCGTTAGTGTTAATTAGCAAATGTTAGCATGCCAATAAGACAGTGAACATGATAAACATTTTGCTCGCAAAGTATCTGCTTATTAGCACGTTAGCATAGTATTTAGCACAGTACAGTGCTGTCAACGTGGCTGTAGGCTGTTTTCCTTCAAATAAGCCACTTTTGTTTGCAAGATTTCACTGAAGATAGCATGAAAACAACAATACAATGTTGGAAGCTTGCTAATTTGTCATCTGCACAGATACACACAGTTTATGTTGAGCAGATGGAAGAAATGTAACCAACAAAAAGTAGATTCATTTATTTTCGACATTCAGGTTCAAAGTTCATTCATGGCCATTCATTTTATCAATGGTGACAATGTTTTCCATATCAAGGTATGATGCGGTTTTATTAAGCTGGGATTAAGAGCATCCCCAGAAAATGGTAGAGGGATCGAAATCACACAGGTGTATGAAGAAAACATTTTGCAAACAGGAGGCAAAGGAAAGCAGCTGTTCATCCTTTTGTATTCACATTGTAAATGTCTGGTTTGTATGCGTAAGGTGCTGCATGTATGAGGTTTGATGTATGTTCAAGTAGTAATGTGAATATATATGGCTTTTTAAAATCAGGAGAGCCCATGATGTGACGCCCCAGGCCAGGGAAGTCTCCTATCAGTGCAGGAGGATGCCAGATGATGAGAGACCAGACTGATGGAGAGATGAAAGCAAAAGAAAGGAGTCGTGATGAATTACAAAGATAAGGTTCAAAGGGAGGCTGATAAAGGGCATGTGCACATTGTCGATGCCTGTATCCAGCAAAGACCTGAGAAAACACTGCTGCTGTTTGTTTTCACATCATTTACATTTAAACATTTTGCTTTAAGCATGACATTTTCTTTCTTAGCCTTCTCGCCTTTTGCTGTTCCAAAAATACCCCAAATAAAGGCTTTAGAGCTTGTAATGAATGATTTTATCAAGGATTAATAGTCATTTTCTATAGGTTTATAGATCATTAATAAGCATAATAGGGATTTTTGGTTTGTCCAGTTATAACAAATCTCTCTGGCTGATGTTTATCAATCCATGAATGACACTTTGGTCTATTTAGCACTACCTTTTTGGCCTTTGAAATTAGGAAATCTCTTCTTGCAGTTCCTGTACAGTATGACTGCGATCAGTACCCAAATTGTGATTTTTTTTCTCTTGTTTTATTTGAATATCATAGAGTAAAATTATCCAGTGATTAACAAGAAACAAAACAAGCGAACTGTGTATCAGAAATGCGTTTCCTGTCATGACTAGCCCCTAAGGGGCTGTTTTCTGAACCATTTCGTTTTATTTTGAACTCTTTTGTGGACTTTTGGACCTTTTTGGATTCTTGTTTAGTTTTAGTTTTGTTAGTAGTTCCTGTTTTATTTTGAAGTTATAGCCCTTGTTTATCTTGTCTTGTTCTACATCCTGTCTTTGACTAGTTTCCCGCCATTTGTGATTGTCTGCCCCGCCCTAATCGCTTTCACCTGTTGCCCAGTGTATTTAAGTCTTGTTGTTTCCCTCTGTCCTTGCCAGTGTTTGTGTCCGAGTCTGTGTCTTTGTTCTCTGTCTGGTCTGTTCTCTGGACTTCTCTTTGCATGTATGCATGAGAGATCAAATTACTTTTTCAACCCTGAGCAATGTCTGCAGGTCTTTCTCTCACCTGCTAGTAGGGCAGACAGTGTGCAGCCTGAAAGGTGCAACCTAGGGTAAAAAAACGGTTCATAAAGTACTTGCTGGAAACACTCACTGCTGCTCATGGAGGCAGAGATGCATTTCCCATTCTTAGTCCAACAGAAGGTAAAAGAAGAAGAACTCAAAACTACACAGACTCGGATCTATTCCCTGGCGTGTTCCAGGCAAACCAAATAGTTTGATGTGCTTTCCAAAATTTTCAGACAAAGCCAGCCTACACGATTTGTACAACATGTATTTGTTTACAAATGGGGACATGCATCCGCTCAGACAGAGGATGCAGGCGGTTCTTCAACGTGGTCCAGGACACATTTGCATTCAGACTGCTAAAAAAAAAAAAATAAGTGGCCATATGTGGCCCAGACCACCTTTGAATTTGGCCTGAGTGATCACGTCTGAAATGCATCCTCAATGTGTCTTGCGTGCATTCACACTTGTACTTAGAGCTGTCCGCTTGTGATAGGATCACCCAAGATGCATGTTAATACCAGGTCTGAACTGGGTTTGTTCAGAGAACCATGTTTAGAAAGATCTTAAATTAAAAAAAATCAACCAAAAACAACAAAATGGGATTAAGGTCCTTCTCATTATGTAAAATAAACTGAACTAAACTAAACTATCATTATATGACCAAGCCATTTGTGTCCAGACCCCAGGCTGAGAACCTCTGTCGAAAACCACATCAGAGGCTGCTGTAATGATACAGGTGGCTTCTGAACGTCAGTGGAGCTTTTAGTCTTTCAGCCACTCACTCATAAAGACAAAGAGGCAGACAGCCCATTGTTAAGGGCCTTTCTAGTTAAGCTGCCATGCTGTAAACACCAGACAACCATGAGGAATAAAGGCCAACACACACTCGCACTCCAAGCTGCCATGCTGTGATATCAATGATGACAGGTGAACAGCACCGTGTTTCATAAAGATGGGCTCATCACAAGCTGTCATGCACTGCAACAGGCAGGCAGCGGAGCGTGGCAGATGATAAGCATGAAAGATGAGGCTGATGCTGCGGAGCAGAAAGCGTTTCCATCTGTCCGCAGACGTTACAGCAGCAGCAGCAGCAGGTTGTCTCCTAGCATCAAGAGCCACAGTGAATGGGAATGGGAGATTTCACATATATTATACTAGAGATGCAATTTCTTTCTTGCTTCTTATAAGTCTCTTCTGATTGAAATAAATAAGTATGAAGTAGGAATTAAATAATTATTGTGTTGCTTTTTTAAAAACGAAACAAAGCTAATCAAAATAAAAGCCTCTATGGCCAAGCCTAAGAGAATGTAACGCTTAAGTTATTGCCTAAAAAACATAAAAAGCAATTGATACGACCTGTCATGGTGGCTGCAGTGATTCAGATACTGTTGTCTCTGATGTGCTGTGTGTGAATGTGTGTTTACTTATGCCATGCTGCTCAAGTAGTGTGTGTGTAAATTAGGTGAGATCTCCTGAGCTTATCTGTTCCACGATGCGAGGCTGCCTCTACTGGATGCTCCCGCCCACAGATCTGGATGGGTGGGGACCCCGGCGTTTGATCATACCTGTCAGACACAATTTCAGGACTCACAAAAATGTCAACAGGCACACAGCAGGGAAAATAACTATCATTAACACTGCACAGCAGTTTGTTACCAACAGTACCCTCAAATCTATCACTCTGTGCGTTACTGAGTCAATTCAAAGCAGGAGGAATAAAAAAAAAATGGCTGCATGGATGGATTATTATGTTATTCAATGCAAATATGCAATAGAAAAAAACCCTCATTTTGAGCACACTTCTGCACTGGTCTGAAAGATTTACAATTACTGAAACTGTCTCAGTAGTCTTGGCCTGTGCTGAAAAGGTCTACACTTCCACTTCAGAGCTCATCTATTTCCCTGTGATATCATCTCGTCTATCAGGGTTCAGACACAGAAACAGAATATTGAGATGTTCCCTGACTTAAATCACTGAGTAATATCAGTGCAAGAGAAGGACCACTCAGTGTTGATCGTCACTGTGAGGTA
The DNA here is from genome assembly GCF_017976425.1 of Toxotes jaculatrix. Classification (NCBI taxonomy): domain Eukaryota; kingdom Metazoa; phylum Chordata; class Actinopteri; family Toxotidae; genus Toxotes; species Toxotes jaculatrix. The sequence continues at coordinate 14,663,823 of NC_054416.1, read as the reverse complement.
CCGAGTGGACGCAAGGACGAGGTTGAGTCCACAGTTGTTTCAGACACAGGACTGCCTGTTCACACTAAAGAGAAAAGCGTGACACTTTTGGTACAAGATGCATCAAAAGCTTTTAAAATTAACAATGTCTTGACTTCGCTGGGTTTATTTGACAGAATATGATTATTAGTGATTAGTTTATTGTATGTTTATGATATTGAGTTATTGGTGATGAGCGAGTAATCAGTTATCTGAGTAATAATGACATTTAAAGGTTGTTGTCAAGTCTAGTTCTAATAGGTCAATACTGAAATATAGTGGCTACTGATTCTCAAAGGGGGGCTGGAGCCAGTCCCAGTGGACCCTGAACAGGTCCCCAGTCTATCACAGGGCTGACATATAGAGACAAACAACCATTCATGCTCACATTCACACCTATGGACAATTTAGAGTCGGCAGATTCAAATCTAGAACCTTCTTGCTGTGAGGCAACAGTGCTAACCACTGCGTGAATACGATTATGATGTTAAAATGAAATTCGTAGACTATGAAAACAAGATCCAGGAAGTGCAAAACTGGAATTTTAGTCTCCAACTGTTGGCATTTTTTTTTTTTTTTAATAAGCCTTTGCTTCATTGGTCCCTTGTCAAGAGAATGTTTTGTATAAAATGTTCTCAAAGTACACATATTAACACAAATTTATCATATATTCTGAATAAAATGGACTAGGATAGATGTCCAGAACATGTCCTGATAAAGTAGAGCAAACCTGTTTTCCTTCTGTCTGTGCAGTTGTAACAACACACTGATGAAAAACAAGACAACATAACAAACCTCTTGAAATACAAAGCTCTATATGTCTGTGCTGGGAGCACACTGCACAGACCTCATTTCATTATAAGGTACATGTTCTTCCTCGCTGCAGTGAATTCAAGTGTTTGTGGAGGACACTCAGAGGCTGACAGAAGCCTCATATACGTCCTGTTCTGATTCCCGTCACCCATTGTCCGTCCACTTAGGCTGGGAGCAAGGGGGCTGTTTTTGACAAGGAGACATCATGTCAATAAAGACGTGACATCTTTATTTATGTAAGCGCTGGAACGCTTGTTATGTCTCTGGAATAATCATTACTCATAGAAGAAGACCTCCACAATTTGTAAAATTACAGAAGGCAAACAATATGTTCATGGTGTCTGTTTATGATGAATAAAAATAATGCATAAAGAACTATCTTCAGAGGCAAGACGTAGAATCTGCAACAGATGTTGTGGCCCCCACAGAGCACTGATCTCAGCATCATGGAATCAGTCCGGGATCCCATGAAGAGACAGGAGACAATGAGACAGACTAAATCCACAGAAGAACTGGTGCTCCTCACTGTCGCATCCCAGCGAGAAGGTTCTGGGTTCAAATTCACTGGCAGCGGCTTCTCTGTGTGGAGTTTACATGTTCATGTTCTTACGTGGGTTCCCTCCTGGTTTTCTGGCTTCCTCCCACAGTCCATGGTTGTCTCTATATGACAGCCCCTGTGGTGTACCCCACCTCTTGCCCTAAGTTGGCTGGGATTGGTTCCAACCTCCCCACCCCACAAAACCCACCCACCCATGTGACCCCTAAGAGGATAAGCAGTATAGATAATGGATGAATGAATCGTTTGACACACAGTGTTTTTACACAAACACATATGGAGCTTCAATAAATCTTGGTAAAGGATCCCAGATTTTTGTGCTACGCCCATGACCTAGAGACTAATGGTGGTTATATCTAACAGAGAACCTTCCTGCATTTGGCAGAAAGCTGATATGGTGTTGCTACCGCAACAGTAATGCTGTGCTGGCTGGATCTCCATTAAAGCTTCCACTACACTGGTGCTTTGGTTTAGGAAATCCTAGCCCTGCAGATTACGTTACCACTCTGTGAGTCTGTGGAGGAAAAACCTGGTCTTCTGTGTTTATGTGCTCAGTGCCTCCTGAGGTCGTTGGAATTGTACATTTTGAACAACTCTCCAACCTTGTGCTCGACCTACCTTAGATCACAAGTTTGCAGCCCCAGCAATCTCAATAGCAGGTATCTGCCTGGGGTACTTCCTGTTAATAAGAAGATATAATCAACGACGGTGGAAAAAGGTTGAGGTCGTCTTTACTGCATACCAGAGCATAGATTCTTTCTAAATTAAATTAGCATGAATACACGTCCGTTTACCCTCAGTTCAGAGGGAGGCCCCCAGCTGCTGCAGGGATAGAGGTGACAGGTCAGATCACACTTTCCAAAGCCACTTGATGGTGTTATTGCAGGAGCACCCCCTGAGCTGTTTGCTTTGCTAAATCAACCTGAGACCTCAGCTTACGAATATGATATAAGCTAACTTGTTAGCTTTGTCCATTATAAGTACTCTAGATTCCCCCCGATGGTTAGCATGGTCAAGAAATTTTGCTGTAGTTCTAAGGCATGAATTTGAGCGTGAGAGTTTCTGGTGGGTGTGTGTTTGCAACCCCTGTCTTTCCACAACCTTAACCATGTACCACGCATTTCCCTGCATGTAGTTACATGATGATTTGCAGAATCATCACCAGTATCAACATTCTCTGTAAGGCTGTAAGGTTGCTGTATGAGGCGACCCATGACCCTCCCCAGTGTAAAAACAAGGTTAGTTGCATGAACTTACTGCTGTAGCACAACCCAGATGAGACTTGGGTGTATTGCTAATTCAAAAAAGCATAAAGCTGTGTGAGGTTAAGCATTTGGAAGAATTCGTCTCGCAGTTTCCTACTGCTTCCAGATCTGGTTCTTGTTACGCAGAAACGTGAAAGCGAAACAAACTCGCCGTTCCCAAAAAAAAACTGTGGGACAGCTCCCGTACAAGATAAATCAGACCCACATTCCATGCCTGCCCTAATGCTTTTCTTTTCCCCAGCCGTGGCTCTTAAACACGATCACAAAGATGGACTGAGGAGCCTAATCCAAGCAGGCGGGCGTTCCTTAAGCATATTTTTCATCCTGCAGAGAGGAGCCGTGGCTATCCACACATAAACAAAGGTCATGTGAACACTGTGTATCTTCTGCCCCCTTGTCTAATGAAACTGTGTCCTGGGAGATGGATACTCTTGTTTTTTTCTCTCTCTTTTTCCAAGAGTCAACACACACATTCACATTCATCTGGTCCCTTTGACTCTCTTCACACACATTTGCACCACAGTGAGTGTTGAGTGTGTCCGACAGTGTGAGCAGATATAATAACAAGCCTGAGACCAGCTTGTCTTGAGATCATGATGGTATGTAGACAAGGGTTATGCTCACATGTTAGATAGAGACTGTGTGTATATTTGTGTCTATACCTGCACATACTGAGACGGCTGTAAGAGGGAGAAAGGAAGGTACCGGGCAGAAAGGCAGTGGGTTAAGCAAACAATGTTCATAACCTGCCAAGTGGCCACTATCTCCAAGACCCGGGCCCCGGTTTATTTACTGAACCTGGAGATGAGAATGACGCCATTACAGCCGCGTATGTTGTGTGCGGTGAGGGTGGGGAGAAGAGATAACATGAGGTGAGGACAGCTGGGGTGTTTCATTACAGGGGGAAACCCCAGTGGGAGATACAACAACCAGATACAACACCTCTGTCAGGGACTGGAGAAGATTTACACCACCTACAGTATCTAATAATGACAGATACTGTCAGAAGGACACATCAGGATGCTAATATTTTATTATCTGTGATGAACAGGAAAGCGGAAAAACATAATATTGCAGCATTGCCGTCATGTCATTTAAACCAAAAATTGCAATCAGCAAAGCAGGAAGAACAGTTCATGTCAGTCTCCTAATTGTAATTCCCTGACCCTCCTGCCCCAACTTGAAAATGGCCTGGTTAATTTCAAAGGGCACATGGGGACTCACTCACTCTTCTTTTAATTTTCAATCCACTTTGTTTTTTTTTTTTTTGTCTCAGCGATAACCTTTGAAGACAAAGGAGAGGGAAGAAGAAAAAAAAGAACAATAAAACAAACATCAAACCCTGACACTCCTTTTGTGTCGCCCCTCTCAGATGCCATCCACACAGGTGCTCTCCTTCTGCTTCATTTCCACCTTGGTTACATTCCTCAGCGATCCGTCGGCGGTTTGTTCGCTCCTTTTTCTTTCTTCAGAATGCAATTATGCGCATCCTCTATGTTGTTTTCAGCTCTTTACTCAACATCTCCCACTTGGTGTCAGCAAACTGTTGGCCCCACTATTCTGTTTTCACTACAAACTTTTCTTGTATCTTGTTACATCACAAAATGAACATATCTTGTTGCTGTTACCGACTTACCTCATCATGTAAAGCACAATAAATAAATAAAATGATCAAAATGAAGGATCGCCTGATTGATTTTAAAATTTAAAGTGAATTTAAATGTGAAATCAGGAAAAAAGTATGTTTTCCTCATCAGGAAAACACACTTTTGACTCAGAGTGAAAAGAATTACTAATTAATTCCGCTCCTCCGTCGTCCTCATCAAGTGATACTTCGTTTCACATTTTACTCTATTATTTGCATTTACATTTACAAAATGTCCCACAATTATAGAGCCAGACAGACATCAGGACCTCCTTTCTTATCCAGTCTTTCAAATAAAACAACATCTCCGGAGAGAATATCAAAGCAGCACGAGACGAACGTCTGCCCTTTCCACTCACTGTTTAATGACATGAAATTGATAATCACTAGTCTGACTTTCCTCTCTTTGAGCCGCTGAGGCTCTCTCGAGGCTATTTTAATTCCCTCCACTTTAAATGCACCTTTGATTGTTTTCTGCTGAAGCTGAGTGATTCGGACAGAGGAGATGGAGGGGATAGAGGGGGGGAGATGGGAGAAGATGGATGGAGGATTTGGGAGGGGGGGCACTGAGGAGATGGAATGGAAAATGGAAAGAGTCAGAGGAGGGAGGAGGAAGAGGAGGATGGATGAATTTAAGACTGGAGATAATGATGGAGCCATTAATTAATCCAATTAATTCAACAATTTCTTGTAACAAAGGTCAAAGATTTATTTTTTTTTAATCAGAGAACGAACTAAATCAGTTTTAATGGCCCTCAGAAGGAGAAGATACAGGAAATAATGGTGTAAACGAGCTAAAGGTATAGCAGTGGTCAGGGGTTAAGCTCCACATTGGAAAGGCACAGGTTGAAAAATCCTGTACCTTTTAGTTTTTTTTTTCTCTCCCTCTGCAGCGCAAAACACAGCAAGACACTGTGTACTTCATTTCCTGACTCTCTCAGCTGTCAGTCAGCATGTTCCCTTCCTAAAAAAAAAAAAAAAAAAAAAACTCCAAAAGGACTGGAGATAATAAACTTCATCTGGAACATCTGGAAGTGGAGGTATGACAAGAGCTGTAAAATTCAATCCATATGACCAAACCAGTGATGTGTTAGAAAAGCCCACTTAGCAAACCACCCAGATACTGCGTAACTGACATTACTTGGTTGGTTTAATAATTTTCCGTACTTGTACTACTGTTAAATGACATTTACATAGTTCTACAACCTTATAACCTTAATGGCAGAGAACAGGTGTTGAGCTTAGTATTGCTGACCGGGATGCTTAACTCTGATTTTAAAACTGTATTAATCAATATTTTTATATTAACAATACTTTGAAAAATATGGAAAAAGGTTGTTAAAGGATTAGATGGACCCTTGGGCCCCATAAGTAGTCCAAAAAACACTGGGACCCTTAAAGTTAGGATGTGAAATGGATGAAGTTTGAGTCTTTGTATAATAATTCTGCTGCCCCCTACACCCTTTGATTGGTGTTGATGTAGTTTTTTGGGTTTTTTTACTGTCTGTTATGAAATGAAAGCTTTGCCAAAGTCAGTTAAGCCAATCCGATTCTGGCACAGCCTCTGTGAGCCCTCCCCCTCCTCCTCCCCGATCACCTCCAGTTTTCATCAGATCATGGACCTCATCAAAAGGTCCTCACCATCACCACCACTCCACCCTCTTCAAAGGATGATGTCTCAATGGAGTCTAATCATGAAAGACTTTTTGTATTGTGCTCACTTTTCTGATTGAAATGAAATGTAATGTTGATGACGTATGAGGAGAAATGGTTCACTGTCGAATCAAGATCCAAAGCCAAAGACGACGAAAGCGTCAAGGCATTCGGTTAATGGGGCAGTAATAAAAGCACAATCACTGAAACATGTATAAAATGACTTTTTTTTATTATTATTATTTACAAATAGATATTTTGCAGCGATCAAGTTTTCTGTAAAAGATTGTCGTACTAAAACACGGTTCTGTCGTCTCAGACTGGAATTGTACAAGTGTGACACAGTGAGAATAAAATACATGCGCATTTCTGTACACATATCTGTTCCTGTCACCAAAATAGATCTGATTACAAAATATAGTGCTTCAAAATAAACATCTGTGGAGTTTCGGTTTCACCGGCTGATTCGCTATTTCACAAGTTCTGAAAATGCACAGTTGAAATATGTCCTCTGGGTGTTGTACATTAAAATAAGGGAGCTGCTATAACCCTTAGCAAAAATAGACTCTGCAGTCTCCGTCGATGCTTGCTCTCTGCATATTATTACAACAGCAACAAATGCTAATGTGTAATTGTTGGGGGAGTGTATTGTTTGGGGGAGAAAAAAAGAAATATGAAGGGTTTTTCGTCTTACACCAGCGAAGGTTCGTCTTATAAATGTCCCGAAAATATCTGAGGTTAAGTTAGTGACAGGAAACGGGATTCCCCCAGGACCCCCCAAAGGATAAGTATTCTGAGTGAGTCAGTAACATGTGGAGAGTTTGGGTGAACTGTAGAGTCTGTGGTGGAACAACACATGAGCTCTCACATTACTGTTGAGTTTACTGGAACAGAAATGAAGGGAGAACAGGGGGCAACCCTGACTGGGGCCTCTTTTCACAGCAACAAATCTTATTAGTTGACTGGTGGATTCAGTTAAGGGTTCAATGGACAACTTAAAACATAAAGGGTTTGGGGAATTGACCGGGGAATTGAAATTGCATACATACGAAGCTTGACAAAGTGATGTATCTAATTCCACAGGAAGTGACTGTTGTCATTTAGAAAATGGCGCTCCAAAGAGAAAAAAGAGAACATATTTATTGTATTGTGCCTTTCGTTCTGCATCGGGAAATGTCTACATTTGACCTTTATTTCCAAAAGCTATACAAAGGCAACTGGACTTTGCTTGAGGTTCCAGAAGACCTTTTATCTCTCATCTGGTGGGGAATTCAGGTATTTACTTTATTGTGGGGTCGACGACTTGGGACAACAACTCATGTGACCTCAACGATTCTAGGTAAATACCTGGATTCCCTACCAGTCCGTCAGAACTGAAGAAGTCTTTTGGATGGGAGGTGAAATAACTTCAAGAACCTCAAGCAAGTCCATTTGCCTTTGTGTATCTTTTGGAAGCAACCCGTGTAGTTCTTGTAAATATTGTAATGATAATGGTCCAAAATGATGTGAAAATGTTTGGTTTTTCTTCAAATAATGGGGAGGATCCACAACGCTAGGGAAAAGCCTGATGCTATTATTACACGTATCATAAAATTCACACATAGCGACTTCAAGTAGGTTCGAAGTAGAGGTGTATTTTAACTTCTCCATGATCAATTTGGAGCACCATAACCATAGCCGAGATTAGGAGGAAAGAAAACACAGAGAAGTTCAGAAAAAAAAAAAAAGCGTATGGAGGGCAGAAGTGACGAAAAACTAGGAAACTAGCATCAGTGAGAGTCTCACCACAGGCTTCCTCCACTCTGCACCAGTCTCCTCTATTGGGGTTAAACTGCGTAAGGAAGCTAAAGGAAAAATAAGTTAAGAGTGAATTGGTTTTCCAGTGATGGATGACTGATGTCAGACAGGCTGATAAAACAGAACTGAGAGGTCCTCGCTTCCCCTCAGCAGCTCTACCTCCCACAAAGTGCTCTGATGGCCTCTGCTGGCAGCTTCAGGTAAGTACAGTACAACACACATCAAAATATGCTACCTGCCAAGGGTTTGTAAACTTCAACAATGAACTGCCAAAAATTATTTAACTGTCCAGAATATATATATGGCCCTGTTTTATCCAGAGTCTACTCCTTAACTGCTCAGTAACATAAAATAAACCCAAAAACTTCCCCACATACAGAATTTATTGCTGAAGACACAAAGCAGCCCACCTCTCCTTCACAGTATGAGTATAGCTTATAGTGTTTTTGCCATTTTGAGTTCTTTCTATCACTCTTGGATGATTCAAGTGCCTTAAATGTCGCCAACTTTAAGCTATAAATGGCTTCAACAAGTAGCGTGAGAGGGAGTCAATCACAATGCTCATCAAGCGTGTCAACAGTTCAGTTGTTTCACAGCAAGAAATGCCGCCTGGTTGTGCCCATGATTCCACTCAAAAATCAAATAACAACATTGAAAGAAAAAAAAAAAGTCAGTGATGTACCCAGAAATTCCTTCCAGAGCATGTGAATATAACAAGATTGCACAGAAGTCTGGCGCGTACAACTGTCCAAAAACCAAATGTCTAAGTAAAATGAAAACTGAAAGCTCACTTTTTTAGGTCTGGTTCCAATTTAGGACTGTCTCTGTTGATTGTTAATTGTTAATTAAAAGTAGTATTAGAATGTGGGGTATAATTATGTGCCCTTGTCTTATAGGCCAACGAGGCTTTGGTTGTCCTCTATGTTAAAGGTGCCCCTGTGGAGTTTTCTTGTAAACAAAGAGAGATCTGTTTGAATTCAGTATCTCTCACCAAAACACATTGCAGGTATTGTTCAGCGCTAACATAAGTGCTGAATGTATTTTCCTTCCTGCTTTGTTTACATCCATGTTTTCTAGTTAGCAGTCTTCTCCTTCCCTGGCTTTGATGTTAGCATGTTGCTGTTTCTTCCGGCCTTGTTGCCATCAGTGGAAAAGCTTAAAACCAGTACACAGGGCACCTTTAAGACTAAATATTAGCCACGGTGGACAGATAACCAAGATACCAAACGATCTGATCCATGCATCGAAACAAAAAAATTGTCATTTGCCGCCTTTTCAAAGTACAACTACCTTACAGAACCACAACAAATCTGAAGTCACCCGTTAGTTTGTGATGCTTTTCCAACAAAAGTCTCAGTTTCCCAAGAACTCATGTCCAAGCACTTCCATAGAGGTAAAATATCCAGCAAACTATGAAGCACGATTTGACAAAACAGAATGATGATGACATATAAAACTATATATAAATCTCTTGGGCTGCTCCATTCTGGTGACAGTAAACCACAAACTACAAGTACGTGTTTGCAGTTTTGTTTTTTTTTGTTTTGTTTTTTTAAAAGTGCCAGGTGCATAACAATGTTGGGGAAAATGTTAGCATACTTGACCTGTCAGCAACGTTTTCGCACTGCGAGGCCCACCCCAAAAAGTTCCTGAACTTTTGGAAAAAGCAGGGGACTTTTTTTTTGGCGGGGGGGGGGGGGGGGGTATTAAAATGATCTCCTCCCAGAACTTAGTTTAGACCCTGGTTCCTGTTGTAGAAACACAGGGGTTCCTCAAAAGAGGTGCTCTTACTAATTCATTCAAATTAAATTTCTGGAAAGAGCGACAGCTGCCACAGTGTCAAATCTTGGTAGCATGGAAAATTACGGCAAAAGTTGTGTTTCCAAAAACAGAGAACAGTCGTTCAAGTTTGTGTAAATGTGGAGACACAAATGACTTTTCCTGGCTCTATATTAAAAATATCAAGTAGCAGCATGCCATGCAGTGGCTAGAGCATTTGTTGTCTCTATTAAACTACACCTGAGGGTTGGGGTCTTGCGCTCCCTTCAATTAGTAGCATTATATAACGGAAGTAAAAGAGAATGGGAGCAGATGTACTGTGTAAAAGACAACCTAAAAAATCGTAGAACCAAAGTTTTAATAGTGACTGGTTTAGAAACCGTGAGCGCCTATGAAAACGACGTCTGGAATGGAATGAAAAAGCACATTTATCAATATCCAGCTTTACGACCAAAACATACTCTGTGTAAGGACACGAACACAGACACTTATCATGTCTGAAAATATGTCGCTGTTTAATCGGAGTTTAAAGGCAGCACCTTCAGAAGACAGGCCTCTGTTACTACTGTAGTTTTAGACACTTTCACACCTGTAGTTTGGTGTATTCGGTCTGGACCAAGGCAACCATTTGTCACGCACTTTACATTGGGTTCAGTACCAAAGTACACAGAGTGTACAGGCACAGTTCAAGACCCTCGTCAGAGCACCCTAAACAGTCCAGGGTTCGTTTTAAGCGAACCCAACAGGTGTGGAAAAAACACTATAAGCAGCACAAATTAACGTAACCCAACCCACTCAATGAGCTTGGGGATTTCAGGCTCCCAGAGCAGTCGCCTGCTTCGCCCGGTAGGTAAGTGTCAGCAAACAGGTTTGCGACTGATGGAGGTTGTGACTTCTAAACTATCTGCTTTGATTTGTGCTCATATTTGGTTGTTTAAAACTGTCACAGCAGCCCTGTGGACTTACATAGAGTATGTTTCAGGCATTAGGAACAGTGCGACCCCCCCCCCCCCCCCCACCCTCCCCCCGATAAACTATCCCATCACCCACCTTCACCAACAAAATAACAAACTACCAGCACTGAAACATGCAGAGGTATATAAATAACCATTAATATATCTCTTCACCTACTGAACAATGGCCGACTCAAGCAAAAATGATTCTCTACAACAGCAAAGTCCTGGAGTCTGAATTCAGATAAAGAAGAAATCCATCTGAAATGTCACCGTTAAAAATATAACATAAAAAAAAAACCTATTTGTGACATAGATCGTATTCCTGCAACCATTTTGCCCTACTGGTTCATTCCCGTGCTCCAGTGCAGCTACAGCAGTTTCCGTTGAACAAGAATCCTAACACAAGACACGCTAAGTTTGTGGTAAGGGCTGTGTTTCGTTGGTAGCTGATCATTTTAGCTGACCATTTTAAAATAACCCAAAGTGAACCCAAACCAAAAGGTTTACTTAGCAAAATGGCCCCTAACCCTGCCTGAAACCCAGTACTTCAATCAAGACCAGTCCCAAAGCAAAAACCGATTTTATGATTAGCTAGATCATCAAAACCACTTTATTTGGAGTTCAAACTGAAAATGAGCTCATCTGAAATTTTGATAATAACTAGAGAACTTTAAGTTTGACCAATACTGATTACCATTGTAATACACTGGTATTACAGCCAACGACTGAACGATGGCCTAAAACTACAAAAAATAAAACCAACGTGAAAATAAACTGAAATTATCCTTTAAAAAGACGAGGCAGGCTGAGTGGAAACTGAGTACACCAAAATGGTATATTATGACGCTTCATCAGAAGTCGATGAGATCTACCAGCGTAAGAGGATCTGAGGAGGAACGGTGCTTCCGTGTTGCGCATATCTACACTACAATCACATTTGTGGGTGGTGGCGTGGCCCCACGATTACTTTAGAATCTGTCCTCGGAAAAGCAGACGGTGAATCGCACCGACCCAAACAGAGTCGTTCTGTGTCAGAGCTTCAGCTGATTCACTTACGTATGTCGTGTAAATGTCTTGACATATCGAGGGTCCACAGACCGTAGGAAATGGCTCCACACCTCTCCGTGGCAAAAGTAGCCCCACATGGCTGTCAGCGCTGTCGGTCCAAACTAGACCTGACCTGATCTCTAACTTGGCAAAAAAAAAAAAAAAAACACCCTCTACTGCTTCATCAAATGTGTGTGTATGTGTGTGTGTGTTTGGGGTTGGGTGAGTGATCAGGAAAGGCAGAGGGAGCTGGGGAAAGAGGTAAGTGTGCAGACCGGTGTGGGGAGGCCGTAGAAGGAGGGGTCGGTGAAGGGGAAGAGGAAGAGGAGGAAGAGGAGGACCCCGAGCATGTAGGAGGAGAGGACGGTGAGGCGATGGGGATGCTCCAGGGCTGTGCTGATGGCGGGGAAACCCATGTAGTTACAGAAGGAGTGGCAGAGGACTGGGCCCATCAGGTGACCTGGAACACACAGTAAGGAGGACACATTAACACTGCTGATTTACAGTATGGGTAACGACAGCAAAGTTCTGTAATCCATAGCTTTTGGTGTGAAAACAATCAAATGTAAAGATTGGTCCTGGGGCCCCTAGGTGTAACTTTGTAAAGTGTAAGATGTAAATGAAAGCTCCTCACCTGTTCGGATGAAGATAAAGGCAGTGTAGGCCCCAAACACTGCTGTGTAGGAGAACTGGAACACTGTTATAGACCAAAAAACAAAAGACAGTCCATCATCAGAGTCTTCCTACTACTGTGTCTCCTGGTCTCCCGTGTGATACAGTCACAAAGAGTGTTAAGTTCTTACCTGCAGAGAGGAAGATGCCTGACAGCGTCCCCTGTCTGAAGCGCAGCAGCTCGATGACGTGGTGGAAGTGAGCTGCAAGGCAGGCGACAGCGTTAGAAACCAAGTGATTACAGCCATCTGATTGGTCAGTAGTGAGGGCGTTGACAGGTTATGATCTGATCCTCTGAAGCAGGTTATGTGTGCAGCATAAGTTGCCACGGCGATGCAACCCGGTAAGAAGTGAACCAAAGTCATAACCATGAAAAGCCATAGTCAAACCTGAAGCTAACCCCTAAACCTGCTTCATAGTATATATGTATATATTTGAGGTGGATACTGTGTTTTGCCCCCAGTTGGTCAGGTGCATGTCTTATCTATATTTTTTATATTAATAAGCAGATAAATATTACTGATGTCCTGTTCATGACTTTTATCTTTCACCGACAAACCTCAATGCGTGTGTTTATCATCTGGGATGTGAAAACCATCACATTTCCACGCAGCCGAGAGAGAAAGTAAAAGCTGCCGTCTTACGAACCCTGATGTTGTCAGAACTCACCCACTCCGAAGAAGAGAGGGCAGGTGAAGATGGCAATAGAAGGGCCAGCACAGGGCACCAACATGGGCAGCATGCAGGCCCTGAACACCAGCTCCTCCGTTAACGGTGCCACCACCTGATTCCTCAACCAGCGCATGTCACTGAAACACAACATCCAGAACCACGGGTCTGCAGGACAGTTAAAAGACAGAGAGAAGGCACTTTCTTTAAATTTCCCTGACATGTTTCACATTGAATAGAATGTGGATGCTTAAGAAATTAGCTTTTGAGTTGTGGTGAAAACTGGACAACACATAACGTAACAACTTCAAAGTTTAAATAAAAAGTTGTAGAATGGTTTGAAAAGGCTCTAAATCCCCGAAGCCGCCGAGAGAAAGAGGGCTGTCTTACCAAAGGCTACCCTGATCCCATCCATGAAGCTCCAGGGACAGTCCATTGCCAACTGCATAAGGGGGCCCAGAAACAGGACCTGCAAGCACACACGCACACGCAAACACACACACACATTGAATCTTTACAAACGGAATTGATGTACATGATTATTTGCTTATGGAGGGGGGAGTGAGATCCAATCATAAGTGGTCACTCAAGGCACATGTAATGTGATCTGACGTACTTAGGCCTAAACAGGGTTTCTTACCATGGTGAGCACCAGGGGAAGTACAATGGCAGGGATGAGGCCCTCAAACCGGATCCCCATGAGAGCCAGTAACGGTGGGCCAGTCTGACACACAAACAAACACACCCAGTGATTTTTAAAAAAGAAAAAAAACAAAACAAAACCAAACAGTATACCTTGGATCAATAAGTTCAATCCTCAGATGTCAGAGCTGTATGTAGAGACAGTGGCTTCTGAGATGTGCACTCACCCTGACACCTGTGAATTCTCTCCACGCCCACACAAAGAGAGGCGACAGGCACGACACGATCATGACACTGGTGAAGCGTCTCTTTATGACAGTAGGGTGATCCCTGAGAATGGACCAGTAGAGACAATAATCACGCAATCATCATCATCACCACCACCACCAGAGAGGACTGGGACACAGGAGCAGCTGACACAGCTGAGCAGAAACTACTTATAGCAATCAAATACTTTACCAGCCCTGACATGCCTTGTTTTATTTTATGTGCACGTTATTACACCAAACTCAGTTCAAAAATTGTATCATTTTGATTCTTTTACTACAGAGCATTCTCGGTCAGGGTATCCTGACTTCGACACAGCTACTTCCCATCTATCTACATAATGCTTAAATATGACTATTTCTCTGCCTGGACCTGTGACGTCCTGGAATATTTGCTGGTTGCCAGGCAACGTGCACCCAGATAAGAAATATTCCACCCCATAACCCCCTTAAACTTTTGTTTTGGTACAATTAAAAAAAAAACAAGTCACTAGAGTTTTATTAGGGAGCTTAAGAGGTGTTAGTAGGTGGATTTTATTACATTTAAGACATTGGCAGGGTAAGTGTTTCACCTTGTTTGTAGGTTTTATGCTAAGTTATGCTAACCAGCTGCCAACAGATTCATATTTACTCTCCAGACAGTTTAAAGTGTCAGTTTATATTGCGGGATTGCCAGACCTGAAATAAAGAGTGTTTATACTAAGGTCAGAAAAAATTATTACATTTTTATTAAAATACAATATTCAGCATACTAAGCCTTAGGGAAAATGTACAGTGGCACAGCATCATATAGCAAAGGCTCCACATTTAATGAGGATTCCACTCAGCAGGTGATTGCCTCTGTCATATTATGAGATCACTCACAATGAGGTGCTGATGTGTGAGAAAGTGTATCAACTCTGCTGACCAGTGTCCTAGAAAACCATGAAAACCTTTCAGTTTGCACAACTAGTACAGTGCACATACCTGAACAAAGCTGAGCTTAATTAAATTAGCTAAACTAGCTGACACCTGGGGCAGGTAGGATTTCAGCATGGAAGCACTGTTCGGTTGGTAAAGCTGCCCTTGTGTGTTGTGTTGTGTTGTGGAGTGGAGTGGAGTGGAGTGGCTCTGGTTACACAGGTTAGTCCAGACATGGCTGCAGCCCCCAGGTCAGGAGCCTGAAGCGGGTCGTTGCTGGCCACAGAGCGGCGCTAATGGTCTCTGTCACATACAGTGTGAGGAGCACATGCTCAGAGTAAACCTGTGTGCCGTTTATGACTTCTGTAACATACATCATATTTGTGACTCTATGCAAAACGACCATTCAGTGCCGAGCCACAAACGCGTGGATAAAACAAACTACATCATGTCGGAGTGAACATAACGGCATCACGTAACGTTAGCAAAGTGCAATAAACCATATTGTTCTCAGTATGTACCAAACAAACAAAGCTTTCGCTAACCTCGGCAGGTCACTCCTCCACACATACAGACTCCCAACATAAGAACAAGCGAGCAGCAGACAGGACAGCACTGACACCCAGCATAAACCCTCTGGAGCTACGAAGTCGCCATTGCCGTGTTTCACCTCCTCAGTCAGGAGGTTTGGTAATAAATCCTCCTCCTCCGCCATGACGACTGCCGGTTGAGACTAAACCAAACAACCACTGGGCACCGGGACTGCCACTGGACCATCTACCAAGATAAAACGCCCGCCATCATGAGGTGGGAAGTTGTCAATATTCTTCTTTCGAAACGTAAGCTAATGTAGCTAGCTGGAGGGCTAGCTGCTCCGGCGCTGTATTTCTACGTCATCAAATGTTTCTTTTTCTCTTCTTCTTCTTCTTGTTCTTCCTCTTCTCCGTCGAGGTTTCTGGCGCGGCGCATTTACTGTTGCATGTCTGCCATCTTGTGGAGTTCACGGTGCTCTTCATTTTCCATATCCTTTGTTTCGTTTGTTCTAGTAAGTGCTCTGTTGGATTAGTTTACTGCTTTTAAACTAAAAATAAGATGCTTTCAGTCTACTTTTGATGAACTTATCCGATACACTTAACAAAATTAGACTCAAGTAAACTTAGCTTATACTGGCAGGTACACAGAAAAGTCTATTTGGCCTGTACTTGTAATTAATCCTTTGACCAAGATATACTTATACATATAATACATAATACATATAATATATACTAGTGTACGAATGACGGCTGAATTCCTTTTAGCTGCCTCAGTTTCAGGGTCCTAGTGTTGTTCATGCTAGTCCATTGTCATGGCTAACTGGGACACTGGGTGCTTTTTCCTACTGGTCAAGTTTAAATGTCGGCTGTGAAAAAGGTCTGTTGGTAAACAGAATTACCTTAATTAGACTAAAAGCACATTTGGAGAGGCTCTGATTTGTTAGCTGTTTCAATTTGTTGCTGTCTTCAATTATATAATATTATGACATATGATATTTTAAAGCCTGTTTGAAAATGATATTAATGTGTTCAAACGTGGTCCAAAATTGATTTGACTTATGTGTAGAATTTTTATGCTAAATAGTTCTGATGGCAGTTGCTTTTGAGTTGAGCTTAGCATAGACATAGGCTAGCAGCTTTTAGCATGACTTGGATACATAGGACTAGCTAGGTATGTAATGTTGACATAGGAATGACATTGATTTGATTATTAGAGAATTAAATCAAATTCCGCATTTTCCATTCAAAGACAGAAGAATGGCAGCATGGCCTTTAAGTATCAGACAGGGATATACAGGGATATACAGTGATGGGTGAGTACAGATTTGTTATGTATTGGAATCAGGGATTTAAATCTAAAGGAACTCCTGAACACATCTCCTGAAATCTATGTCTGTGATAACATTTGGCCACAGTGCCATTGACAATGAAGGAGGAATTTTATAAATGCACTTGATTGCATGATCAGTTGCCATCATCCATGTTTTCATACTGAGTAAACTTGGGTTGCTGTGCTTTTCTTGATGGATATACTGTCTAAGCTACCTTTGTGTTGGCGGCTTTCTCCCACCAAAGACATTAAGTTACTTGGTGAATGTGAGTGTGAATGGTTGGTTGTCTTTATGTGTCAGCGCTGTGATAGACTGTAGACCTGTTCAAGGTGCACTCCACCTCTGACCAGGCTGTCACCGGGTGAACAGGCTACCCAGGGAGATTGGGCTGTGTTCACTTTGTTTATCCACCTCTCTGATTCTTTGAAACTACCCTATCTACGTGGATAGAAACGTCAGTGTGCAGTATGAGCTGCAGACTATACTGACTGTTGTCACATGTTAAGTCTTGTATGGTCATGAGTTGAATTTAATGTAATTATCATTTAATACCTTTTATTATATTCAACTCATTTGATATGATGGTCGATATTTGCATATTATTGGATTTTTATAGCGAATCATTTGTTAATATTAATAATTTTCTGCACTGATTTGGCGATGTAGGTTTCGTGCCAATAAAGCTTACTTGAATTTGAATTTGAGAGAGAGAGAGAGGGAGGTAGGCGTGACATGGGGCGATCTGCTCTTATAGACGGGAGGAATGAGCGTGTCTCAGTCTCCGGTGAAACGTGAACGGGGGAGAGGCGATGCTACTGCTCCAGATGCCCTGCGCCTCTTCTCCTCCTTTTTCTTCTTCTTCTTCTTCTACTCACCTATTCTCCGTCTTGACGCTTCCTAGGCCTTACGGGGACTGACGGAACCCGCACACACGCTCTCACATCCGAGGGGAAGGAAGAATTTACACACACACAGAATCGAGCCGGTCCCGGACCTCCATTGGCAAACATCAGCGGGTACGGGCCTGTTTATCTGATATTTCCCCATCCGCCTTGTCTTTATGATAGCAGCTCCATCCACAAAGGAGCAGACGGTAGGAGACGCCAGCTGGCCTGTTGTCTGCTCATCTAGGGAGGTGATGGAGGTTAAAGTTTTTTGTTTTGTTTTTTTTTAATCTGTGGATGTTGACTTTATCGCCTTTATTCAAGCTGACGTGAGTCTTTATGAGGTAAATTGATTGGTAAGTGATGTCAAGAGCTTTTTAAACGGATTTCGTGCTTATTAGTGGCAGTGAGTCTTTTTATTATTATTTACCTCTACATCGCTGCTGCTGCTGTGTGTGTATGTGTGTTTGTGCGTAAGGAGGGTGTGTGTGCATTCTGATACCTTCCGTATGTTGTGTGTGTGTGTGTGTGTGTGTGTGTGTTGTCTGTGCGGCGGTATCCCCTGTGTACAAACCCATCCTGCGTGCGCTTCAGAAATGGCACAATAGGCTATTTATGTCGCCAGACACTGATGTTTATTTCTCCAAAAAGAGGAAGAAAAAAACAATCAATTTATTTATTGATCTATTTTTTTTTCCTATTTCACGTGAAGCCTGTTTATGGTCAAATCCGATCAGGTTACTACATCATCATGTCTTTAATAGAGTGGAGGAGGAGGAGGAGGAGGATACGTGTCCATCCACACAGCGTAGCCCTGGTAAAAACGCAATCCGCTGCAATCCGCACAGACAGAGCAGGAAAAATAAAGAGGAGAAAGAGGCCATGTTTGAATCCTCCTGGACCAGAGATGAAGCTTTTCCTGGCGCATTAAAACCATTTTCATTTAACATTCCCCAGCTTCTAGATGCTTCCAGGACGCTTCCAGGAGGAGATTTGGTGGGATAGTTGGGGAGGGAAACTGGCTCACAACACAAGAAAGTAGTAGCAGTGTTATTCATGGTCCAATAATAACATAGTTTGCTGAGTAATAATGAGTCATATTTGTAGCATGCTGGGAAATGACAGTGGGTCTAAAACATAGACCCTGCTTGTTGTAAATAGGATCATGGCTGGTGCTGGTTGCAGATCTGTGAAGCCAAAATATGTCAGTCAGTGTCGCCCACCTCTGCGTTTCTATATATGATGCAGTTTAGCTACTAATTTATTTTTAATGTAGAGATGTTTGATGTTATTTAGAAACTTACTGAGAAATTTAGCATGAAACATTTTAACGTATGAGCTCAAAGCAGTCTCACTTTAAAGACAGGTACATATGTTGGATTAAACAGCCTGTGTTACTTTCGAAAATATAAATGACACAATCTTCCTCTAACAAATGAAAAGTTGCGTCCGTTCACAGTAAAACACTCCCTTGTTCAATACATCCTGGGTTTTTGCTACCCTATTCACAGGTTGCTAGTCAGCAGTCTTTGTGTCTGTGCTTGTTTGGGTACATGCAATGGGTTTTTTGTTTGTTTGCTTATGTTTATTCAACACCGTTGATCGGTGAAATGATACATCCCCCCATGTATCAATGTATGTATTCCCACTATCTTTACACCGCAGAATATATAAGAATATATAATCAGAACAAGGACCCTAAGAATGTGACTCCCACTTTTAGCATTGCTATGAGTGAGGGGTTTATAAGCAGTTGTTGTAGTCATAGCAGCATTACTGTTTGGTTGCAGTAACAATATGTCACTGATACTATCGGTAGTTTTGCCAGCAGTTGTTTCAGTATCTGTAGCTGATGTAATTATAAGGGCTATATCATTAGCATCAAAAGAATAGTAAATGTTGTAGTAATGTCACTGACGGTTTTAGCAGTAGTAGCAGTATGCTACAGTAGTAGCATATCCTCAGTCATGGCAGCAAAGGTTCTAGTCGTAGTGATATTACAACTATTATCAACAACTGATCAAATTAACAAGTAATTAGTTAGTAGTTTATTGTTAGCAGCAGTAGTAATTGGATTAATTACAGTAAAAGTAATGAGGTATTGGTATAATTTGTTGATCGTTTTATAATTGGTTAGCTCCTTTGGTCAACATTGCGATACAGCTGTTTCTAGAAAAATGTTGCAGCAGTGGAAACTCAAGTTGCATGATTTTTAGAGACACCTGAGAGCCTGGGGTCAAACTCAGAGGAGGTGAGCCTTTCTGTAAACAGAAAGGGGAGATTTACAGTAACATAAAAATAGTTTGAGTTGCTGCTAATATGTTGCAAAGTGGTTCTGTGAGCTATGGATTAAACCAATTTCAATGAGAAGCCAAGTCACTTGAAGTTTTATTTCTGGACAGGGGAGTTTGTCAAGGGTAAGTAGGGTCCATTAGGGGCAAAGAGACCCCATTTCCACTTGGCGTTAACCTGTGACCTGTTATCTGTATAAAGACTTAAGATCAACAACAACAGTTACAAACAGCATTTTTACTATCTAAATTAAGCCTGCAAAGGCATTATATTCATCTGGCAGGCTTGTCAACAGCCATGGTGTGTCATAGGTATAGGATACTTTCAAGATGCTGTTACAGCACTCAAGGCAAGGGTTACGTGTCATCATGTTACAGTAGTTGCAAGCTAAGTTAACGTTGCTTATACTGTAGGTAATCAGTCCCAGTGGAGAAACTTGCTAATACTAGTGCTAGCTTGGCTACCCCACCAGTCATGGCGCATCATAGAAGTTCCTTGAGAAGCCACTGGTAGATGAGCTCTACTTCTTTTAACTTTTGCGGAGAAAGTTGTCGCAGAGAGCTGGAGATAGCAGAAAGAGAAGTTAGGTGACCTTTCAATTTGGTGGGTAGACTTTTCTTAAGAACACATCTCTACAAAGAAATGATGGGTCAAGAAATGACGAGCAAGTCAAACAACAGGTTGTAAACAAACCTGCAGGTTAGCCAGAATGATTTGGAGAGGAAAATGAAATGGAGGCAAACAGGTAGTTATTGCCATATTTGTGCACACAGTTCTCCTAATATACTTTAATTTGGGCCGTTAAGAAGAAATTCAGATAAGGCTCATTTAAAATTTAGTTTTGTTTTTTTGATTTTGGCACCCGACAGCACTGCCAAATCCAAAAACTTTTTACCCTAACTCCCTTTCTTTTCACTTTCCTCCAGGAAAGCTGGGGATCTGGGGGGGTACAAGTAATATTGGTTGTTATGAACCTATCAGCCTGTGTATTTTTGCCCATGTTGTTTATTTTCTGGAACTGCGTGGTTCAAAAAATGCTGACTTTTGGAGTTTGGACTGATTTATCTTAAATTCACCCCTCCCCACAACTGCAGGAGAAATCTGGTCTGGAACCTTGGTCGGTACTAGTGTTTGGCTGGTAGTGTGAGTGGTTTTCAGATCCATTCTTAAACTGTTTTGCATTGAGGCCACCCCAATAATATCAATAAATCATGTTTGATATTTATGAGCTAAAATCCAGATGATTATGAGTAGTCATTAGTCCCAGAGCAGCTGACGGTGTTTTCAGGCAATGGTCATTCTGGCCCTTGAGGCTAACATTAGCTTGCATCTCCCCAACCATTTTCTCATCCAGACTTTACCCTTCTGCTGTTGTTTTCTCTACTAATGTTGCAACAAGTTGTCTCTGTTTTGTATACATCTGCTTCCCCATGAGATCACGTGAGGCGGTGCATTGCTCCCTTTATTGTATCCTCTGATAATCTAAGCCTGATAATCCTCACAACATTCTGTGCTGTGTGATGTTTTTCCTTCTGTATGTGATGAAACCCGGTAGATTAGGATTTTAAAACTCCTGTAGTCTGAGCTGGCATTAGACATTTCACAAGCTGTTGTCATACTTTATGCTGCATAGCAACAAACATGATGTAACCATATGATGTGCCACCGAGCCCAAAACTCAGCTTTGAGTTGTAAGATCTCAGCACCTGGCCAAATTATTGTTGAGTCATTGTTATCAACATAGACATCCCGTCCCTACCCCTTTAAGCAGCAAAAATCTTACCGATTGTCACTTATAGATATCAAATATCAGCACAAAATGTCATCAGCATCACTTCAGAAACCCTGAGAGTGATCGTCAGGATGCCATGATGGTGATACATTTGGGCGGGTGTTATGTTGGCTTCTCTGTCAGCTGTTTGCGTGTCTCTTGTTTACTGCTTTTTGAAGTGCGATGACTGGTGCTTGATGAGAAGAGAGAACAAATGTGAGTCTCGAGCATTTCTTTTCACTTTCATCTCCACTCCCAGGGTGAGGCCTGTCTTACAAACAGGATCATGTGACCTGGCCCTCTGTGATATTCGGATAGACTTGTTGAGTGCTCTGTCTCTCGGTGTTTGAGCATTTCCCGTCCTTGTTTGTTCTTGCTCTTTTTCCTAATTTTGTAAGGCCTTATTACATCCCAGACAGCAGGGTTATTTAGGAGCATACACGACTACAGGACACATCACAGCAGCAGCCAGACACACACACACACACACACACTATTATGTTGCTAGCCACATAATGCTAGGTGGATTTATCATCAAGGAGAGAAATTTGTGGGTTATGCAAGTTATCCATGGAGCATACAGATTAAAGATGCATGGTAATACAGTAAAGCTACTAAAGTGGCAGTCACAGGGTTGATATGATGCAGTTTACATGATGCCATTTCCCTAAAGGAACACTTTGGCATTTTATTTTTGTGCCACTTGAAACACACAAAACTGAGTGGTTCTGTGAGTTAGCGCATAGAGAATGTTTTTCCATCATTCTCCCCTCTAGTTTGTGTTTAGGTCTAAATATCAAATCTTAGAATGCTAACGCAGTAAACTAAGATAGTGAGCATGGTAAATATAAATGCTAGTCAGCACGTTAACTCGTGAGCTAGTTAAAACATGCTAACATTAGCATTAAGCTAACAGACTGACTCAACCTGTGCTCAAAAGCCTGATGTCACCATTACCAGTCACTGTCACCTCACGGCAAGAAGGTTCTGGGTTTGAATCTGCTGAGCAGGGCTTTTTTTGTGTGGAGTTTGCATGTACCCGGGTTCCCTCCAGGTACTACAGCTCCCACAATTGGTGACTCTAAATTGTCCATAGTTAGGTTGTTTGTCTTTTTATGTCAGCCCTGTGATAGACTTTAGACCTGTTCAGGGTGTAACTTGCCTCCCGTCCAAAATTGGATGCGATTGGCTCCAGCTCCCAACCCTCCCCATGACCCTTATGGGAGTAAGCAGTATGGATGGATGGATGGATGGATGGATGGATGGAATGTGAGCAAATAATCTCAAGTTAGCATCAAACATAATAGGTGTTTTGAACAGCAAGCAATGAATGAAACCATATGTAAAGCAGAAAGAGAAAAGTAAAAGAAATGGAGGGAGTGAAGGCTGGGTTCGGTCATGGGGGATGGTAGCATGACTGTTCATAACACTGGCTTGTAGGATTTGTACAATATAACGTATTACATAATGCGGAGCAAGTATACTCTCTGGTTTTCTCTCATGCTTTGAAATATGAAAACATACACAAGCAATCCGTGTATGAAATGCTGCCTTATACTGTAGGTTTAATTAAAAACAAATCTGCTATAATTATAGTCATGATAATTATTGGATTTTATCGGACCTTTCTATCTGACTTGCCAACCAATAGCAAATAGCCAATAACTATCTCAGTTCCACTGGCCAAGAATAGTTGTGAAGACAGTGGGAAACCTTTACTGAGACTGGTTGAAAAGCAGAAATAGTGTGCTGAGTTTAGTCATGAGGCCATAATTCACTGCAGAGTTCATTTGTCAGCTGTAGTATATTAAGCTCTCTGCTCATTTGTTACTGGAAGAGAAAAAATTTGACTCTTCCCTTTCCTTCTCTCTTTCCTCTTTTCTCTCTCTCTCTCTCTCTCTCTCTCTCCCACACACTCCACACACACTTGCCCTTCCACTGGAGTAGGCGGTTAGAGAGTGAATGCTGGGAGTGAAGGAGAGGGGAAGCCAGAAAAAGAACAGAGGACCACAAATGTCTGAGCAAAACAGGATTGGGGGGGGGGGGGAGACAGGTGGGGTGCTGAGCTACGATATCATAACCATTGATAGTATGCAAGTAGTTTAACAGACACAGTAGTTAGCACTGTCGCCTCCCAGCATGAAGGCTGGGATTTTTCTTTATGGTCTACATGTTCTCCCCATGCTAGCATGGGTTTCCCTCAGGTGCTCCTGGACTTCCTGGAAGTCCAGTTCTGAGGCGAAAGGTCTTCAAGAACCTTAAGCAAGTCCAGTTGCCTTTGCATACCTTTTGTAAATACCATGACCTGGATGACAAGAATCTTCTCAGCCAAATTGTCCATAGATGTTAATGTGACCATGAACGGTCAGCCCTGTGACAGACTGGCGACCCATTCAGGGTGTACCCCGCCTCTCGACCAAAGTCGGCTGGGATTCGCTCCAGTTTTGGTAAAACTTCTACTTTTCAACTTCTCTTCAAATACATTAAGCTAACGTGCAGGCTCGCTTACAACCTGTCTGATGATGTGACTGCTCATGTTTCTTGACCCATCTGACTTCTTTTTAGCAATACTGCTGCATTCCCAGATCTCAGCACTGAAAGAAAACCTACCTTTTATTATAAATCAGGTTTTATTTCCATAGCCCTAGCCATTGGTTCAAGAACTTAAAATAACAAAGAACACACTAAAGTGGTTTTTGTTTTATTTTTGTGGTTGTGCCATCATACCTAATGATTAAAACATGATGAATTGTGGGTTATTGATCCAGTAACAAATAATTAATTCAGTGAATTAATGACAATAAAGTCTAACAAAAGAAATGTAATAATCCTGAATTATTCTTTAACATTTTGATATGTATAGTTGTGTTGTGCTGCACAGTTGATGCAGTGTGTGTGTTGCGTTGTGCAGGGTTTTGTTGCATTGCCTCATACAGCTGCTGTATGATGTTGTCACCCAGTGTTCTTGATGGAGATGCACTTCTTTGGGATGTGTACAGTGGTCCTGTACTGTGACGCTGTGGTACAGTGTGTTATGCTGCATGGTTTCGGTTGGCTGCTTTTGCGGGGTTTTACGGGGCGGTGTTATTTTGCAGCGTGTCGTGTTGTGTAATACTGTGTGTGTGTGTGTGTGTGTGTGTGTGAGTGTGAGAGGGTGTTTAGCTTGAGCACCATCAGCAGCAGCAAACCCGTCCTTCCTACCACAGACCCTCCAGCCACTCCACTGTGCTCCCATGGACTGCATTCCCTTCATCTATTTCTCTCTATTATTCTCTCCTTCCCTTCCTTTGTCTTCCTTTGTCAGACAGTTTTTCTTTGTTTCACTCCTCTCTCTCTCTCTTTCTCCCTCTCCCTCTCTCTCTTTCCCTCTCTCTCTTTTTCACTCTCTCTCCACCCCCAGGATAGGATGTGGCTGTGGGTTGATTAGAAAATGCGTGGCACAGAACAGGCAATCCATCACCCTGCCAAAGCCCGCCACTTCCGCACATGCGCCTGCTGACACATACTCCCAAACACACACACACACACACACACACACACACACCCTCCACCTCGCTCTCCTCTTCCTCATTTCCCTCCTCTCCTCGTCATCCACACAGATACATTCAACATTTGGTGTTTTTTTTTTTTCCAGGAGACCAGCAGCATCTGACATCTGCCCCTCCTTTCATTTCATTTCATTTCCTTCCCTCACCTCTCCTCGCCCTTCAAACCCACTCCTCCGCCTCCTCCTCCTCCTCAGACTCCCACCTCCCACTCCTCCTCCTCTTCCTTCTCATCTATATCCACTCTTTCGCGCATGGTAGTCATGCCCCTTTTGCTTTTATAGATTATCCGCCCAGTTATTTTCGCCCAGTTAGATCATTTACAGCAGAGAGACAAAAGAAGGCAAAAGAAGAGGGGGGTCCATGTTTGCAATAAAATATGTATCGACCGCTCACGTGTTCAGAGATAGATTTTTTTTTTTTAAAGCCAAAAAAAATCATCTTTATATTGAATCATACTTATATTGAAAACCATTGAGGGACCTTTAGTTAACATGATGTTTTTGGGGTTTTATTTTGCATTTTAAATCCACCTCACCGATAGAAGTTGGATCAACCAATAAGCATGCAAGATGCACAGGTCCTCACAACACTTGTACACAACACACAGTTTACAATCTTGATGATTCCCGGACGCACAAGTCTTCTGGATAATTAAACAGCACTATGTGTATATAGTGCTAGGATCTTACAATAATTTCCTTCCAGAGGAAGCCCTCGCTGCATTTCACATTTCTTCCTCCTTCCTCTTATTTTCTTTTCTCTTCAACTCATTTGCTTCTGTCCATGCAGCCTCCCCCTGAGTCCACTCTGCCTCCACCTCTGCATCACTACCACCGCTCAATATCCCGCCAGGGCAACAGAGAGCCTGGGTAATGAAATGGCCATTGGCTGCCTGGATATGCCTACTGCCAATCTGTCATCTGATTATGAGGAGGGTATTCTTCTCATCAGGCCTCTTTTAGATGGCCACAATAAGATCACATCTAATCATGGCCGCACGAGTTCATCGGGTAGTGTAGTCTTGAATGGGTTCGTTTTCGGTGGATGATGATCTCAGAGGACTTTCCCTCGATGCTGACGCTGGGAAAGCAAACAGGAAGGAAAAGCAGAAGAGCGTCCGAACTCGGGACAGTGTTTTCAGTATTATTACATTCTCAGGATGATTATCTAATCCGCTCAAAGGGAGAACAAAGCTTGTAGGGCTTTGTCATTGCTTTTGCACCGCTAGCTTTTCCACCGTGTAGGTGGAGACCACCTACACTTTTGATTAATAATAGGCTTGAGCATTAAGGACTGCCTTTAGAATCTGCGCGCAGAGACGTGGATCGAGCTTTGTTTGACTTGTGTAAAATGAATGTCAAAATATCCACATAGTGACTCAGTGCTAGAAATGATCCCACTCCTTTCAGCACAGTATTCACATTTCCTCTGCTCTCTTGCCAGTTTCTTAAATGCTTGTCACTGGACATTTTGTTGCTGTATTATAGATTTCTTTTATGAGAAAATTGTATGTTGAGTCCAATGTGTTTCGATGCCAGGCCCCTTAAGTTTAATTTGACAGGGTTGCAATCGAAAGCTTTAGAATTGCCATTGTAATAAAGCTCTTGTATAAAATGAAAAGCCAGTAATAGTGAACCTGCTCCACCTCTCTGCTTGGTGGCTGCTGCTCGAGGAAAGGTTGCACGCCTCCCGGGCTTTGTTAAGAATCTCGGAAATGGCAGTTTGTCAATTGATGGTTATCTCTGTTGTTAACTGTAAGAGCCTGTGAAGAGGATATGCTCTCTTGCTTCCAGTACTCCTCCTTCCTTTCTGGGCTCCGTATCACTCGCCAGCAGTCGTGAAGTGTAATTCATCACCCGGCGTAAAATGGCACAGCACATCACATGCATCGCAAAGTATTAACAGGGGTTCATAGATGCAGGTATCAGTTTTATCTGCCTTTGTGGGGAAAAAAGCTTGATCGCTTGTGCCCATCCAATCCTATTAGGGATGGGCCGGCTGTTCTGTAAAGGCCCCAGGTCAGCAAACAGAAAGCACTTGAGTTGCATAAAGAGGATGACAATTACCAGAAGAGCCAGCGTCACAAAGACTGAAGCTGGTCACCCATTCTGTACTGCACTACTGAACCACTTTCAGCCAGTTAGTCTCGAATTAGATTTTATGACTATTTTGGGTTTTTGAACATGGATACAGTAAATGAATGGCTTTACATTAAAGCCTGATATATCAGCATGACCTCTAACAGCCTGTGACCCAGGTGGAAATACTGTAAATTAGTTTGACCAAAAATATTAAATTAGTTTGACTAAAAACAAAACAAAATTTTAACTTCAGGTCCAATCCAGAGTCTTTCAACAATATATCATTGTCTTTTTCTTCTTACAGTCCAATGTTAAAATTGTCAAGTGTGTATTTCTATATTACCACCAAGTGTTAGCCCATTTTTCCCTACATTTATCATTAAATAAATTTCAGACAGAAATCTGTCAAGGAATTGACTATTTGCAGAAAATTTTGTTATTGTTATATTTGGTGGAAAAGGCTCTAGTCTTTGAGGGAGCTCTGAAACAATCCCAGCAGCGACAAGCATTCTTCTGGAGAACAAAGCCCTCCCATAATATAAATATAAATATATATCCAAAATAGATTACATTTAAATTAACCAGTGCCAAAATATAGCACACAACGATTGGATGTTAGGAGTCAGCTGGCGGCCAAACTAGCTGATGAATGAGCAAGTTGTAAAGCATGAATGGAAACAGCAGATGCCAATCAGCTAATGCAAGCACTGATGCCAAACACCTTTTCCAGTGCTGTTTGTGAACCCAAGATTTTTTTCAGGCGGAAAGCTGGGCTAATTTTCCACCCTTAATCATGTGAATATGACTGCTTAACTCTTTTTACATTCTATTTATTTGCCTCCAAAAATACCCATGTCCAAACTGCGAGGATGTCAGCTGTAGCTAGCCAGCTATCACCGGAATATTGATTTGATTCAGTTCTTTTCCTTCAGTTAATCCCCCCTTTTTCCTCCCATGTCATTTTATTTACAGGTGACCACATACCAAATGGTGGGTGTACTCCTTTCCGCCAACATTTTGTGTTTTATTGCGTGTTATTTTGTCTCATTGAAATGAAATTTCTTCATCAGTAACACAACATTTGTCTGACTCTCTCCTTCACCTGGCCTCCCCCTCCCCAGCAGCGAGCGCCAGTTGTGGCCAGTGGGCATGGTTTTGGAGGGTAGCTCAGAGGCGCTGTGTCCCCCCCCCATCTCTGGAGCTGCGCCCATCCTGCAACAAGAGCCAGTCCTCGCCTCCTCTGAGCACAAGCTCACAACCCCACGACGGAGTCTTCCCTGAGGACAAGGAGCCCGTCAAGTATGGCGAGCTCATCGTCTTAGGGTGAGTCTTCATATTGTGTGTCTGCCTGTGACTATCCATGTGCTATTTCCAACTGCTGAACCAACTGCTACACTCTCATGAATGTGCTTTTAAAGCTACTATCCAATAGCAAAATCTACCTAGCACTCACTAATTAGCATGGTATTTTTTTGTTTTGTTTGATTAATCTGTACAAAAACCAACGTGGAAAAACTTTGATTTGTGATTTGATGGGAGATTGCATTCAAGGTTGTTTCTTGGCCTTGAGCAGTAACTTACTGGAGTCTGGTTGCCTGGAAACCACACACTGACGACAAGACTCCAAATGCCACGTAATAGTCCCCGGGTGATGTGCCAGCAACTTCTTGTTTTTGCACCTTGGTTTGCATACACTATAACATGCTAATTAGCGAGGTTTAGAGGTCATGCTTAAGCAGATAATTGGAATAGATAATGGATGGATGAATGATGGGTGTTGTTTTTATTTGTTTATCTATGAAAAGATTAATCAACCAGGACATGGCATGTTTATCAGTTAGCATCAGGTGTGTTGGTAGGTATATTTTTTTTAGCAGAAAAACTAGGTGATTACCCTTGTTTCCAGTCTTCATGCTATGCTAGGCTTACCATGTCTGAATTTAACAATTTAGAATTTTATTCCTTTACATAAACCAGAAGCCTATGCAGTCTAGAAATGCTAGTGACTAGCCAAACACATGAGATCCATTTGGTTTCTTGGCCCCACAAACCAGTAGCTTAGTTTGCAGAGTAAGTTGGACAATAAAACACACCAAGTTCTTTTCTAAGGTATTTATCTAAGTCAGTCAGTCAGCTCATTTGACTCCACACACAGCTATCATTCACACACTGAGTCACAGTGACAAATTTAAACCTAAAGCTTCACGAGGAACACCAAAAAGACAGACAAATGGACATGCCATAGATTTCATACTCAAGTATGAGAGAGAGGATATCTCTCCCACAGGGATGGTTATGGTGCTATTCCAGGCACAGAGACACAGACATATGCTTCCACTCCTTGACCATATTGATCCACGCACTGATGAATGATGAGAAGGGCCTGGTTCTCTGTCAATGTGATTACAGAGAGAGAGGGGGAGATTACCTGTCACTGACATTTTACAACATCCATCCAATCATGGCTTCTCTGTGGCCAACACAACATGACTGGAAGGAGCGTTGTTCATTATAAATGCACCATAGTATGGAATAAACATGGCTGGTTATACTGGATAACTCACCATTAAAATCATTAAATTTTATGCAGTAAAATAGATATTAGATAAGATAGATAATAGATAAGATATTTGATATTCTGAGCTACTAGTTAAACTACTAGAGGACTAGGTAGCAAATAGGGAGTGAATTCATATAACAAACTCTCTATGGCTAAGACTCGATATACAACCAGTCAGGAAACCTGTATCATTTTGCTGATATAAAAACCAGAAGACCCAAATGACAAAGGAGAAGCAACTTAAATAAATTCATGAGCAAGAACGGAATATCTGGTGAAATGAATTAATGTTATTTGTAATTCTTATACCTCACAGGCACAATGGGTCGCTGGCCAATGGGGACAAGGGTCGCAGAAGAAGTCGTTTGGCCCTTTACAAGAGACCCAAAGCCAATGGGGTCAAACCTGATGTTATCCACAATGTCTCAACACCTCTGGTGTCAAAGGTGAGTAGTCATAACACTGGTTTTAGAGTTCAGGATGTCATTCAAACTGAAGGGGTGTTTTTCCCCAACAACAGGCTGAAAAGAACCAGATTCTTTATGCTCAGAAAAAAAAAAAAAAAAAAAAAACCCAATCAATGATAAATGGAACAGCAGTGATTGTAGTTTCAAAGAGTTTCAATTTTAATTTCCAACTTCTGGAGTCACGCTCTAAAGTGTAGAAGTGTTCATTCACAGGTGATGGCATATGGGAGTTTAAAAAAAAAAACATATAAATATTGATTTTAATTTTACGTGTTCTCTTATGGAGGGTGGCATGGCGGTGCAGTGGTTAGCACTGTCGCCTCACAGCAAGGCTCTGGGTTCGAATCTGCCCGCCGGGGGCTTTTCTGTGTGGAGTTTGCGTGTTCTCCCCCCCATGCTTGTTTGGGCCAATGACAAAAGGTACACGAAGGCAACTGGACTTGCTTGTTCATCTAAAAGGCTACCTCAGTTCTGAAGAAGTCTTTTCGTCTAGCGCCACCATCTGGTCAAATGTGGAATTTGTTTGCATGCTTTGGTTTATGATCACATCCAAAACGAATGCATTCCCACCCACCAAGCAAATGTTCAGATGGTAAAAATGATCAGTCTTACCCATTAAAGATCAACATGTTAGCATTGGCTATATACTCTTAGCCTTATTTACTTGTTTTTTTGGTTTTTGTTTTGTGTAGTAAATGACCATGGTGAGCACATAACAATAGGGGTTGTTTGTTTTTTAAAATATATATAGTGTTGTATATACAATCTGTACTATTACTTAAATTAGATGTTCTCTCTACATCATAACAATAAGTTTTAATTATAAATGATATCAGTCATTGGAGCCGGGGTTGTTCCTCTAGAACAGGAAATGTCCTCTGGGTCGATTTTCCCGGAGGCTAGACCTTCAGCTCTCCTTGTGGCCATGTGACCTGGATAATGTATTTTCTATTGGCAGGCACTCAGCAACAAAAGCCAGCACAGCATCTCCTACACACTGTCACGGAGCCACTCTGTCATTGTGGAGTACACCCATGACACCAACACAGACATGTTTCAGGTCAGTGTCTGCACACACACACACATACACACACACAAATAAACATGCACATGTGCTATGCCAGCTGCCACCTACTATAAGAAGTAGTACACACAGAAAAGAAGCACTTTGGCTGACAGACATATAAAAACATCATGAAAAAGTACAATTATGAAAGAGAGAACCACACTTTTGAATCTGGCTTTTATTTTTTTATTTCTTCTGACAACAAACAAGAATTTTGGGAAACACATTTAACATCAGAATAATCTTTATTGTCATTCCAGAACACAAGTTGTACAGTGCAACAAGATTTTGCTTTTGGCTCTATAAGATGCCTGATAAGACAATATAAAACATGGATATTTTGACCCCATAGTTTATGGGAGGGAACTCTAATTGTGGCTGATTATCACATTTTAATTGGCACAAGGTTAAATGTGATTTTTAATAAGGGAAACAGCAAAGTTATTCTACTAAAGATACTAATAATAATTATCAATTGTAACTAATGCTTGAAGACATCAATAATTTATATTAGTATTGTTTTGTTATTGGGGGGTGGGGGGTATCTGTGTTCATGTGCAAACAAACGAGATACTCATGTTAATTAGAAAGCTTCAGATGCAGTGGTAGCCCTAGTTTTAAATTTTGGGCAGGGCCAGGCTAGCTCTTTCTTCCAAGCTAAGGTCAGGGTAAGCTAGGCTATAACCAAGTGCTGACAAACTCTCAGTCATATAGTCATACAGTAATGGAAGCTCTCAGCCATGTAAAGCCAGTGAAGAAAAATAACACACACACACACACACCATCCAGGGAGTGCAGAGGTGATCTGTTCGCACATTTGTCAGACGACTCGAGAATGCAGCGTCATGAGAGAGAAGCAGAGGGAGGGGAAGGAACAAGAGGGAGCGCAGGAAAAGAGAGTATCAGCCAGAGAGAGGGAAGACAAAAGACAGAGGAGATAAGATATACAAGAAAAGATGAGTCAGACCTGTCTGCTCTCAGCAGCTCACAGTTGTTTCCCTACCTACCTCCCTCTCTCATCATCAAGGAGATCCATAAAAAGCCGTCCAGGAGACGGAATCAACAGGGCTCCAGTCCAATCTGTCCATGTTTGCCTGTCTCTTTGCACTACATTAAAGGTGGTTGGTTCACCCACTTACAAAACACACATTTTCTCACTTACCTTTGGTGGTCCATGCAGGTAGCTTAGGTGTGGCTTGGTCGTATTATGGGATATCTGGGAAGGTTTTGTGTAGTTGTATGTTTTCCAGTTTTTGCCAAACTCTCTCCTTATTTTTTTGTCTCTGCAATTTACAGAATTGCGTCATACAACTGGGGATGCCCACAGATGGCAACGATACGTTTAGGCATTACATAATTGCACCACAGGAAAAATTAGCTTCACGTTTGGTCTGTACACACCTTAAAAGTGCACACTCTATCTGCTTTAGGAGTCCTCAGAGGCAGGCCGGTGTGCGATCTTTTTCACCACTGTTTCATGGTATCAGTGTTTACTCTCTGTTCCCTTAGATTGGCCGGTCCACAGAGAGCATGATCGACTTTGTGGTGACAGACACGGCGGGCAGCGGCAGCAGTCAGGGTGGAGGTGCGGCAGGGGAGGGTGGTGGCGGACAGTCAGCTCAGAGCACCATCTCCCGCTACGCCTGCCGCATCATGTGTGAACGCAGCGCTCCCTACACGGCCCGTATCTATGCCGCCGGCTTCGACTCCTCCAAGAACATCTTCCTAGGGGTAAGCGTTCTGCCTCCCCCTTGGGTGCCAAGCTTCTCCTGGTAAACCGTACACACAGGGATCATGGTAACCATGGCCACCATAGTGAGAGCAAACAGCACGGACATGGCTGTGCCACCCACGGGTGACAGCATAGCTGTGGGAATGGGTGTCAGCACATGTGACCTGGCTTGAGGGAGCATGGGAGCTGTGTTCTCCACGTGTGTGTGTGTGTACATGTGTGATTACATAATCAGACATGTTAAAACATGCATTTATAGCATGCATTTAATCATAATGTTCACCCATATCATTTTTAACATCAGCTCAGTTGAATCAAATGAGTCGAATTGTCATGACGACGATATTGCGACTGAAAAAGCTTGAAAAGTATTCTTGCTGCTGGTTCAGTTAAGTAGTTTGGATATAAAATGGAGATAAAATGTCTTATTTTCACACACAAGATATCTGCGTTCATTTTGATATATTTTAAAATGCGAACGCTTCTAAAACCACAGCTAAAGCTGCTGGGGTGGGCGGGGGCGGGCGTCTACACCATGACATGTAGGTGCAAAAGCCAATAATAGCCTTTCTCCTGACATCATGACTTCATCCCATGCAAGATTCATCAGGACCCCTAACAACTAGGCCAGCAGTCAGACAGAGTCGGAGAGATAACGTCAGCAACCAGCACACCACACACACACACACACATATTCCAGTCTTACTGTTCTCTGTAAGGACATACTTTGAAATAATGCATTCCCTAGCCCCTCACTCTGACCGTAACCATCCCAACTAAATGCCTAACCCTAAACCCAAGTCTTAATCCTCAAAGATCAGTTTCAGGTTGTGAGGATCAGCTAAAATGTCCTCACAACGATGGTTCCCGAAAACCAAATTTGTCCACACAGCCATAGAAAGACACAGGGCCATCAGGACTACAGGACTACATTTCCACTGACTGACATATGGAACAAATGTTGCAAATATTTCCTTTTTATTAAAAATCAGATCTGAGCCACCCTGAGTTTAGTTCACCTCTGAACTCAGTGATGGATGTGATGCAGATAAGACTGTTATTGTCCCGCAGATAAATAATGCATGATTTTGTGTGGGAAGACCTTAAAAAAAAAAAAAAACAATCCTTGAGCTTTCCATCATAACAGTATTTGAGACTGTTGATGGTCTGTGGGTTCTTGGAAATAATTAAATATATTCTCAGGCAGTCCAACAACTCTACGCAACGATGAGACGTTGTACAGTATAGTTCATAGCATTCTTCTTTGTGTAGCTAGCTAGTATTACTTTTTTGTTGTTTTTTTGTTTGTTTGTTTTTTCCCGCTTAAAATCTGAAAACAGAACATCCAGCAGACACAGAGCAACATGAAGCATTTATTTGGAGTCGTGTTTGTGCCCACCTTTTAATGTTCCACTGCATTCACCAGCTAGTCTCTAACTGCATCCATCTTCTGTCTTACTGGTGATCAGGTAGTGTACAGGGATTTATCTGAGCTTTTGCTGGAAACAAAATTGATGAGAGTGATGAAGGTGACCCAAACCACAAAAAGTCATGGACTGCAAAACCAAAACAATGAGCTGAAAGATGAACGAATGCTTAACAAGCTCTGAACACAGAGCTTGTTAAGCATTCGTTCCTCCAGAGCAGCAACAGCCTCAAAGAAATGTTCAGAACTAGATCCTCCAGGCTGTATTTTGCAGTATCCTGGCCCTTTAAATGCTTTGTTGTTAAAAATGAGGCTAAACATGGCAGAAATTTGCTGTTTCATTTCATGAGAGCTAATTTGTGTTCATAATACATCCTTTCTTTCTCTTTGGGACGGGTTTATTCTTAGGCGTGGGTGCATCTCTGTGCATTAGTCAGTAACAGTAGTCATTCTGTACTGAGCTAAATATAGCAGCAGAGCAAAAGCAACGTTGGCTGTTTTCTCGCCAGGCACCTCTGACATCCACCTCCACTACGGCCCTGTGTGCCTCCCCATCATTCCCTTCACCTTTTACGTCTGCTGCTCCGTCTGTGTTTTGCATGCGTATTTTATGTGTGTGTGTGTGGGAATCTCTTAGGAGCGGGCTGCCAAATGGAGGACGTCAGACGGCTTGATGGACGGCCTTACCACCAATGGGGTGCTGGTGATGCACCCGGCAGGGGAGTTTGTGTCTGAGCCAGCTCCGGGCGTCTGGAGGGAAATCTCGGTTTGCGGCAACGTCTTTGCCCTGAGGGAGACCCGCTCAGCCCAGCAGAGAGGAAAACTGGTACGATTAACTCAATGGGGGTCTTATGTTTGCTTCAATGTGGTCGCAAAGGGTTGATGTTACCGACCTTGACTTGACTCGAGACCTTGAACAGGCAGGGGATTTCTGTGAAAAATGGTTTGTCACAACAGGGCAGTCCCAAGATAAAGAGTGTGAACAAAGAGCTTTATTACATTAGTATGAGGACATGCTGAAAAGATAGATTCATTTTTGTGTACCGTTTTGTGCATACCATTACAAGGATAGTGTGATGAAAGGAAGTGAACACCCTCTTAATAAGTGCTGTTACAGAACGTTCCTGTCCTACGTTTAGTACTTTTCAGCCTTTTAAAAGAGAGAAAGAATATTGTGTCCCTTTCCCCTGCTGGTGTAAATGCCAGCAGGGGATTGTAGCGCCTAGTCTGTGATTTTTGAATCTTGTTGGTACCACTTTGTCCAAGCATTTCCTGTCTCGACCTGAGGCGCTGCCAGCCACACAGCTAGCACGAAACGTTTGGATGCCCTTCAGTGCAAGCATGAAAAAACTGCATCATACATGGAAAACTTTTTAGCTGTCTTAATGATGATACTTTCCCTTCTTCTGTACCTCTCTTAAGGTTGAAAATGAGTCCAATACCCTACAGGATGGTTCTCTGATTGATCTGTGTGGGGCTACCCTGCTGTGGAGAACCCCCGCTGGACTGCGCCACACCCCCACCCTCAAACAGCTGGAGTCCCTTCGCCAGGAGCTGAATGCTGCCCGTCCACAGTGTCCAGTGGGGTTCAACACTCTGGCTTTCCCCAGCCTGGCCCAGCGTGAGATCGTCGACAAGAAGCAGCCCTGGGTCTACGTCAACTGCGGCCACGTGCACGGCTACCACAACTGGGGCTACCGCAAGGAGAAGGGTCCCGCTGGCCCAGGCGGAACAGCGCCAGCCAGCACCGGGGAGAGGGAGTGCCCCATGTGCCGGCGAGTGGGCCCCTATGTGCCGCTGTGGTTGGGCTGTGAGGGAGGATTGTACCTGGATGCCGGGCCTCCCACTCATGCTTTCTGCCCCTGTGGCCATGTATGTTCAGAAAAGACAGTGGTGGGATGGAGCCAGATCCCATTACCCCACGGCACCCATGCTTTCCACGCTGCCTGCCCCTTCTGTGGTACCTGGTTGACAGGGGAGCAGGGCCACATCAAACTCATCTTCCAGGGCCCCGTCGACTGAAGCCCAGACCCAGGAACCACTCAGAGGACGACGATGGACAGAGGTGGACCTTCTCAGTAAAGACTGTGTGCTAGAACATAAATCTGAACACTCGAGTGTGGGTTGAAAGAGAGGAGCACTGACGACAAGTACAGGGAAAGGACTGTTGATATGACGAACTGAAAGCGACATGCAATAGCAGATGCCAAGGCAATGAGGTGTATGGAGAAGATGTAAATAAACTGTGTTGAAATGAACATGCGTTCAGTCATCTTTTTGTTCTCCTCTTTCTGTACCTGCTTAGCCTCAGCAGTCCAGCGGCTCGGCTGCTCTTCATGTGTTCACATCTACCGCAGGTTTGCATGTGCGTAGCTGGATGAACGTTAAAGGGTAGTTCTGTTTGATTACCTGTTTTCATAGGTCTAAAGCTAACAATGCTAAATGCTACACGTGTCTCCATAAAGCGCAGGTTTGCTTTTTTTTGCTGGACAAACATCAAGCCCTCGCCCTATGAGAAGCCACTCCCCCCCATCCCCCGTAGGTGCAGTCAGCAACGCAGGCTATGCAGTAGTAAGCTGCAGACTCCACAGAGTGTCTCTAAGCCTTGCTCCCAGTTTGCAGCGCCCCCATTGTGCTAAAAATAACTCAAGGTCACCAGCAGCCCCGTGCCTCCCTACCGGGGGAGAGGGAGGGGAGAGAGAGAGGGGGCAGAAAAGCTGCACATTAGCGATTCAACACCTAAGGAAAGGTTATACAAACACTGATGAAGTTCCACTCCAAAGCTGCACCTTTACACATATTTTACAGCAGTCAGAATGCATGGTATTTTGAATTGGTAATAAAGAATTGTAATAACGCCGCCGAGAAGGTCTTCCTGAAGAGTGGATACAGAAGGGCAAGCTGCAGTCTCACCACGAGCCATGTCAGTGCCAGAACCAGAGCCTGGACAACACAATTTCCATTTGTGACACAGTGATGTATTTGCAGCCGAGATGCCTGCGCCTCCACATTATCTGCTTGGTGTGTGTTGGTTATTTAAAGGTCCCAGAGGGAGAAGCAGGGGTGCAAATCAAGGGCATCCACCGTGAATGACAGGCAGGCTGAGGGGAATCTACAGTATGTTAGCCGGGGTACAGGATGCTGAGGAGGGACTTGGTTTGTGTATGAGTGACCCTTACAACTATCAGTCTTTCAGTCAGTGTGCCTGAGATGATAATATGTATGTGTATGGTGTAAGTTTAAGTATCCTTCACATTCTGCCACAGTGTAATTATTTCATGCTACCACTAGGTGGGGCCAACACCTTACTTGTCGGATCATGCTTCAAAAGTTACAGAAATCTGGATTTAAATGAGCCCAGTAAGAGAAAATTAAGTCTCACTTGTTGCCTTTTATCAAATAAGACCTATATATCTATAAGGCCAAATAAACCGTCCAGTCTACTGATGTCTGTGGGTTATGGACCTAGACTGTACATAAAAATGGCCAAACAAGCCAAGAGCCTTAAAGTGCAATGTCGCTGTTGGCCACTAGGTGCGCAACAAAAAAAAAACCTCTGGCTCCATAGATTCCAATTCAAGAAGCATCATTTCACTTCTCTCATCAAATACAAAGTCAGTCATTTTTATCCACAAGTCGTTATGGTGTCATTAGCTAATTTGCTCCATCTGCTGCATGTTCTCTCCATCTAAAATAAATTCCCCTTTAATGAAATATACAGCCGTGGTTTGGTATATTGTAACTGGTTGTTCTAACTGTCATTTTTCTGTTATTGTTGTTGTTGTTTTTCGGTATATTTTAATTTTCCACACTACATAATGTGGCTCTTTGTGAGCCATGTTTAGAGTCACTGGCATTGTTTTCTTTAGGTGTGTGTGTGTGTGTGTGTGTGTGTGTGTTTGTGCAGTTGGTGGTTTCTGTGTGTATGGGATGATTAAAATTCACTTTCTTGAAGCTTCGACACCTGATTCAAAAAAACAAAAAAAAAATGGTTCATTACCCGAGGCTTCAATGACACAGTGCTCGAGTCGGACATCTAGTGGCCAATAAAATGAAGTGCAATCAAGATGTGTCATTTATTGGTTCATGGATTGTGTGGGATTTGATTCGCCATGCACATTCTTGTTCGACTACACTACATGTTTGTATGGTTTCAAGCTGACACAATAAAATACATATGTCAAATATATACATTCAATACATACGCTATATAATTCGACACGTGCGTTTGTTGTAGAAAACAGCGATATACTTCGCCTGATATTTTGTGTTATGAAAAAGCGATCATGATACAAGTCGAAGTCCCCAGATGGCAAATGTGATCTCATTCCAAATGTCTAATTCATGCGCTAAATAACACGCGGCTCTGACGGGGATCGAACCCACGCGACATTGTTGCAAGACAACTAAACCAATGACAGGGTTTC